>NC_136518.1:62401824-62416224 GCF_053919585.1 Euprymna scolopes
TTTGAATGGGGCTTTGCCACTGGATGTCTGTTAAAGTCATACTCAGAACCTCTCGGTGAGAAGAGGTGACAGTTGTAGAATAAGACAACTAGACTTTAGATTGATTTTCACCAGGGATCAAATGTCAAAAGTGACAGTTATAGGAAGACAGATATGGATCAGTTTTCATAGATTTGAATGCGCGTGGACCGGAATTGTCTATCTTTAGAGATGAGTTTTCACAAGGTACAGGCAGTCACGGTAGACGACAGCATTAGAGAAATAACTTAGGATACCAAACGTGGATGGGAGATGGTATCACCAGTAGACACGTTTTTTTTCTCCTTCTCTGTCAGATATGCAGGGACATGTGCAACACATAATTAAAACTCAACTTGTTGCAATATTTTTTATGTAAGGGGCATGATCACTGAAAGCCGGCAGGTTCTACTTATAGACACTGGTGATAGAAACTGACCAATAAAAAAAAAATTAAAAAAAAAACAGAATTGCTCCAGAAAAATATTAAATCTTTTCGCACATAATTGTTCGCAAAATTTTCAAGTCCGAAACTTATACAGAATAGCTACCCCGGAAACTCTTCATCTCCAGCAGTTGTACAGAATGGCTACCAACCTGGCATCATATTGGGTCAGTTATATTCAAAATTGTTTTAGAAATACAAATTCTATGTTCTGTAACAACAGTTTTTTTGTTAGGTCCAATATCTAAGCCAAAATAACCCCAATGAGAAACGCTAACTCTTACTAAAAGAATAAGAGTTATTCCCCTTAGCTTATTTTTCTTAAGTATTTAAAAATGTCTCCATATTAACAAACTGCTAAACCAGACAATGATTTTTTTCAAAATAAATTTTAGTAAAATATGTTAGCTTACTGCCAATAACAAATGTGGGCATAACAGTAAACAGTCGAGAGAGTTCAAACGAGCAGAAATCGTGAACATTGCATAACAGTAGTTGACTGATTTTTGTTTTTATTTCCTAGACAATGCTCAACTTAAATACTTTCAAAGGGGAGGGGCTATTAATTATAAATAATAATTATAAATAATAACAATTACGATAGTTATATTTTAAAAATATATACGTATATGGCAGCATCAGATTGGTAAAGAGAAAAATTACTTTGTATAAATAGCTAAATATAAAGTTTTTTGTTTATTTTACAAGAAAATCACTACTTATCAAGACCCGAAGGACACTCGAGGATAAGGGTTAAATGAATATAAGGTGGTAGTGTAGTAATCGTTAATGCTGTAGATTTGGTAGAATTTGTTATTTAAGGGGACAGCTCAACAAAAACTTGTTTACATTGAACTTGAAGGCTACTGTTGTAGTCGGCTGGGAACAGTATTCTACAGGCAGGCAGTTTTAGGAAAGAAGTATTGTTCATGGAAGCTGTGTTTAATGAGATTATCACTGTCAGTGAGTAATGTTTTTTGTACCCTTTGCCAGTAAGTTGGGATTAAGTTAGCTAGTATGAATTTTGACAAAAGGTCCTTACATGCCAGGATACTCAAATCTGTAAGACAGAACCGTTCTCGGTGTTGAACGTAATATTGGTGACACAGCCGAGACAGAAGTCAAACGCGCTAGACAAAACATGTCGAACGATAGAATACATTGCTTAAAATTCACACTAAAAGCAACACATTTCAAGAGCAACATATTCTGGAAATACAATTATTCTAACTGTAGAATTATATTTGACAAATTTTTTCAGCATCAAATAACTGAAAATAGTTGCTATGCTATAAACCAAACCAAACGTAGATCAACCTTACATAACCTACAACATTTTCTGACTTCTCGACGTGCAAAGTTTGGTTGAAATCCACGCAGTAGTTTCTGTGTCTGTAATAGACTAACACTACATTACCGCTGTTAACGAGGTTAGGTTTTTATTCAAATTTACTTGTCTGCATACAACCTAGTGTTCACATAGTTTGAATAATCGGAATTAAGTTTGGTCAAAATCTAGGCCATGATCTAGCAACTAATTCAAATTTGGAATAACTAGGTCAAAGCGGAATTCAAACATTTGATAAGTTCAGTTTAGTTTATTGTAGAGATTCTCTACTTGGTCCATATTGAAGCCAATGAAGTCCTACATCTTATGACATTGAAAAGTTCGGCCAAGGTTGAAATTTTTCCAAATTTGATGCATGTATCTGATGCTTTTTGATAAGAAATATTATGCAAGATGTCAACTTAGTCAGATAAATTGTCTATGAGTTATATAATGGTATAACTTTAAGAATAATTCTCCACATTGTTTGAAGTAATGTGCAGATAAAACTTTGGCCCATCCTAACGTTGTCAGGCTGAGGTATGCAGTTTCACGACTGATGTATGGTCTTGTTTAGTATGTCTGCATTTACTAACCCGCGATTTCCACAAAGTTATTGGGTGTGATAGGCAGATGACGAGAACAACCGGAAACGGCCGACCGAGCCTTCCGTAACTGTTAAACCGCTACGAGCAAATGATAAAATGGTAAAAAGAAAAAACATGGAAACACAAGAAATATACGAAGAAATACTTGACTTTTTGGTTTGTTCCCAAGAAAAACTTTTTTTGATAAATGTTTTTTTTTTAGTTTTTTTTTTAGTTTTGATCAAACGTTTTTGTATAGAATTTTTAAGGAAGAAAGTTTTTTGTGCAGAATTTTTTTTTTATGAAAACAATTTTTTTTTTTTTTTTTTTTTTTCAGAATTGTGTTTTTCTTTATGTTACTGTTTGGTGGTTGAGGGAGAAATCTATTACAGGCCAGGAAATATATCCTTTCTCTCCAACAACGATGATTTACTTAGATTGTCTTCCATTTTTTTTTTTTTTTTGCTTTCTAAATTTACTTTAATTTTTTTATTTAATTTTCTTTCAAGATTATATATATACTAGCAGACCGCCCGGCATTGTCCGGTCGAAAAATACGCTTAAATACGATATTTTAATTAATGCAGATTTCGTATTTATTACATTACTAGCAATTTAACCCGGTTTTGCTTGGGCCCTATGTACTGTTCATAAATTTAATAACTTTATGTGAATATATATATATATTAAAAAGTTTGACTCATGTCCAGGTAACCAAGATATCAAATTTATAGTGTTTAGACCCAAAATTGGCGGAGGAGTTTGGTAGAGTTTGTAAAGGCTAACTCTGTAAACTTTGACCTTTTGGCAGCCAAAATTTCGCCCACTACCTGATTAAAAAGCTTGCTGCATGTCTGAATATCCTTTATGTAAAATTTCAAATGTTTAGACCCAAAATTGGCTGAATAGTTTGCTAGACACCGTAAAGGTCAAATCTTTTCAGCTTTGACCCCTAGGCAGCTAAATTTTTGGCGCCAAACCGATTAAAAAGCTTGCCTTATGTTTGAATACACTTTATGTAAAATTTCAAATGTTTAGACGAAGCATTGGCCGAGTAATTTGGTAGAGACCGCAGAGGTCAAATTTAAAAAAAATTTTTTGATCTATCAACATGTTTTGGGCTTAAATTAAAAAGTTTGATCCATGTCCAAGTAACTTACATCTAAAATTTCAAGTGTTTAGACATAAAATTGGCGGAGGAGTTTGGTAGAGTTTTGAAAGGTCAAATCGTTGAACTTTGACCCCTTAAAAGCCAAATTTCTGGCCGAAAACCGATTACACAGCTTTTCCCAAATCTCAATACCCTTTATGTCAAATCTCGAGTCTGTAGATTGAAAATTGACAGAGTAGTTTGGTAGGGAAATGTACACACAAAGACAATTTCACTTTTATTGATATATAGATATTATATTGGACCCAATATATAGTAACGATTTAAGTAAAAAAAAAAAAAAAAAAAGACTCATACGCCACTACCGAGAATCAAAACCAAAACGTTTAGCTTACGATTTCCTTTTTTATTTGACCTTAATGCCTGAGCTATAAAAACATGTTTGCAGCAAGACTAAAAATTAAAACATGAACCAATAACTATTACGTCACTTATGCATATTCGTAATGCCATCGTTCAACCCTCCCCTGGCAAATTCCCCCCCCCCCCTTTTTTTTTTTAAATTTTCACTTTTGCACAGATTTTCTCCGGCTAAAATTCAAATATAAAGTTTCGCATGGGTTCGAATACCTTATATATTAAGTTTCATATCTACAAACCAAAAACTAATGAGTTTTGTGAACAAATGTTTTAAAACTATATATATATATATATATATATATATATATATATATATATATATATATATATATATATATAGTTTGTGTTCACTATAAGCTTCTTACGCAAATATTACGCAAGTATAAATCATGTAGAATATCTGCACATAATAGTAAACTAAAGATGATCATCCCATAAGAAAACTGAAAACAACTAATAAGGAATTAAAACGAATGTTTAAAAGAATATGCAAGTTAGATCTTTAGCAGAAGAACGGGCACCTGCTAAATCCAAGTAGTTAAATGAATTCAAACGTGTTTCGTTTAGCGTCTCGCGGTGGGTTAATGTTTAACGTCGCACGTTTTTTTTTTTTTTTCACACGTTAATTTACAACTTTGCCTCAACGCTTTGGGTTCGATTCTCATACTTACTTTTTTTACCCCCCCCCCACCTCCAAACACCTGGGCAACGCCGGGTACCCCTCGCTGGTTTTAAATAAATAGAAAAGTTGGTTTTTCGTACGAATATCGATGATAGGAGTATAGATATTTAATACGTTTGCTTACATTCTTATTGGGTAAAGCCCAACAGAGTATTTGATATCGCTTTCTCCTTGGTTATCCGTTTCTACCATTGAGATTGGCTTAAGCATTCCTTGCATTGCGTGCGATCGGTCGTTTACGGTCATTTCCGTCATCTGCCGGACACACACGAGTAACTTCGTGGAAATCGCGCAGTATTTCTAGTTTTGAAATTACTTAACCGATGAACTATTAATTACAAAAATAAAAACTGTTAGATGCCTATAAATAAGGTGTTTTTTTTTTTTGTTGTAGAGAGGTGGGGGATTGGGTAGAAAGATAGTTTCATTTCTTTTAAGACAAAATCAGTCAGCTATGCAGTGGATTGCTAAAATCCTTTTAATAAAAACAACAAACAAAAAAAAGTAACGCTGTGACCAAATTCGTTTTTTTTTTTGTGTGGAAGATATTAAAATCATTCTACATAAAAAAAAAAGATGGTTGACAAGATCTTCGGCATTTCCATAGAAATTGATATTCGCTATTCACTGATTGCAATAAAACGTTCTTTTAAAGTATGACCCAAATCTTGTCTAAAAAAAAAAACAAAAAAAAAAACAACAAAAACAAATAAATAAACAAATTTTAAATATCTGATGGGAAATAAAATTAATGTGTTCATTTGAAGATGTCCACGTGTATCACAATGGAATAGCCTACTACCCCTTTTTATCTTACATGGACTTTTTTGGACGGAAATCACTCCAGACAAGGCATAAAACCACTGGATGTAAGGAGCTAAAAAGAAAGTCTTCTTTTTTTTTTTTTTTTTTTTAATACTACTTGCCAAAGATAAGTGCTAGATGGAATAGATTCTGACTCAGAAAACAACTATTCTTCTCCCTTTGCCACAAACATCGTTTATGGAATATGAGGACTAAACGAAAAAAAAAAAAAAAATAGGGAAGCGAGAGTTACGCGGCTGCCGAAAGTAAACCCAAGGTCGACTTTCTACTCTACTGATTTCACAGAGGAAGCATCAATTAATAAACGAACGCATTAACATTAATGCATGGCCTTGCTACAGTCATCAGTAATATCTTAATAATGTCTGTCTCAATATTACTGTATTCTCTTTTGCAGGGTTTTCCAAACTTTAGGACACCATGGAGCCCCTGAGCAACGCAAAGGTTTTTTTCACGAAGCACTAACAAGATAATTTCTAAAATAAAATATGAAAATATATTAATTTCAAATTTTAACACTAATGTTTACAACCATTTTTTTTTTTTTGTTGTTTTTGATTAATCAAAGATCGCTGCATTTTTGTTATTTTCTTTTTTTTCTTTTTCATGAACCATCCTGAATTTCTTTACATCTTTAGTTATGTATCACTTCTCTTTACAGTGAAAAGGATAAATGTTTGAAGCCATTTCCTTTTTTCATAAAGCTTTTAGTCTTCTCAAAGAAAGGGCTTCCGGAGCCCCTCAGCCTCACTCCTGGAGCCTGAGGGTTCTGTCGAGCAAACTTTGGGAAACCCTGCTCTATTGCAATAGACCTTTCTCTTCTCAGGTGTTGGTTGCTCTTTTCATTCGGTAACACTGTCCAATTTTGTGACTAATTTTTTTAAAAAACTTTTCTTCGTCCCCAAACAAGGCATATTGCCACTTGCTGTAAAGGGCTAGTACTTAGGACCCTGTTTACAGGGGACTACGTGAGGAGATGAGCATGATGTTCGTTCACATTACACTTGAAATTTCGTATATCAGTATAGCCAGGAAAGCAGGAAACAGGAAGGGAATTCCAAAGTCTAACAACCTGAGGGAACAAACTATTAGAGTAGAAGAAGTCTTTCCGATATCTAGAGTTCTCTACAAATAATAAAATCAGATATCTGTGCAGCTCTAAGTGGGATTTTTGCTGTGTGACAGAAAAAGTATTATTCTATTAAAGTACTTAAAAACACTATTAAAGTACTTTAAAAACACCATTATAGTACTTTAAAAACACAGATGCATCATGGTGGCGATGGGACAACGGTTGGAGCTTGGTGTTACTTCCCACTGTCGAAACATGTGACAAGGTCAGACACTGCCATTTTGATTCTTGTTTGAAATCTAATCTTAAAATAATAAAAAAAATTTCCAACAGTTTAAAGTATACAAGTCGGTCGAAAATTAAGATTTTAATTCCTTTGTACGTATGTATTATTTTTTTTTTTTCTTGGTTGTTAACTATACTGCAAAGTTACCGATACATGATTTATTAGTACTTTCCCTGACTTTAAAAATATGATTTACATAAACTAGCGGGACCTATGGAAATTCTACAGTGACATCTTGCATATGTAATCTACTACTGTTGCTGGGCATTTTGTGGACGTTCAGTGTGATTGGAGACCTCGCGATATTATTTTAGTCCTTTGTTAAAACTGTAAAAATATTTAAGTAATCTGGTTAATGTAGTGTCAGAAGATATCTGATTATTAAGGTTTATCTCCAATAGCCTTATAAGAGTCTGTGACATTGTATGGACGCCCGGTGTGAATGGAAACCCACAATATTATACCATCTTTAGACAGAAAAGATGGTACCCATGCATCCTTGCTAGAAAACCAAGAATGTATATACTAGTTTCATATACAGCCCAAAAGCGACAATTATTTTTTTTATTATTATTTTACATTGTCTTTAGTGATCAGGAGATCCTATTTATTAAAAAGGAGGATAAAAGGTGATAATATACTACAAACATTAAATTAGTGTATCTATATACTAGTAGTATGTTATCACCTGTCCCCCTTTTTGATAAATAGGATCTCCCGATCAAAGAATTTATAATCTGAAAACCGTGACACACGTACGTACATTAAAGGTACTATGGTAGTAATATATACTAGCGGGACCTGTGGAAATTCCACAGGGACTCATTCATATGTAATATATTGATGTTCAGTGTAAATGGAGACGCCCTGATATTATTGTAGCTCTTTTGTTAAAACTGCAAAATTATTTATCTAATCTAGCATGAACGCCTGGTGAAGTACGTTTAAATATATTTTAATTCTTGCAAATTTTGTATATATTATTATTATAGAGTTAATGTTCTATCGAATTTTATGTTATAAAGTTGTGATTTCAAAAATTAAAAAATTTATATCCATATGACTTGGGTGCATTAGCTTGAATCGAAACCTAAATAAAAACTTATGATATATATATATATATATATATATATATATATATATATATATAACTCGAGTTCCTTCAGCCATAATCTAAACCGAAACCAAAACTTATTAAGAATTGTTTATGACAAGAAATAGAACATAACAATTAAACGACCTGAATGTAAGCCTGACACACAAAAGAACACACATATATAATACATAGATAGATAGGGAACACACATATATAATACATAGATAGATAGGGAACACACATATATAATACATAGATAGATAGGGAACACACATATATAATACATAGATAGATAGGGAACACACATATATAATACATAGATAGATAGGAAACACACATATATAATACATAGATAGATAGGGAACACACATATATAATACATAGATAGATAGGGAACACACATATATAATACATAGATAGATAGGGAACACACATATATAATACATAGATAGATAGGGAACACACATATATAATACATAGATAGATAGGGAACACACATATATAATACATAGATAGATAGGGAACACACATATATAATACATAGATAGATAGGGAACACACATATATAATACATAGATAGATAGGGAACACACATATATAATACATAGATAGATAGGGAACACACATATATAATACATAGATAGATAGGGAACACACATATATAATACATAGATAGATAGGGAACACACATATATAATACATAGATAGATAGGGAACACACATATATAATACATAGATAGATAGGGAACACACATATATAATACATAGATAGATAGGGAACACACATATATAATATATAGATAGATAGGGAACACACATATATAATATATAGATAGATAGGGAACACACATATATAATATATAGATAGATAGGGAACACACATATATAATATATAGATAGATAGGGAACACACATATATAATATATAGATAGATAGGGAACACACATATATAATATATAGATAGATAGGGAACACACATATATAATATATAGATAGATAGGGAACACACATATATAATATATAGATAGATAGGGAACACACATATATAATATATAGATAGATAGGGAACACACATATATAATATAGATAGATAGGGAACACACATATATAATATAGATAGATAGGGAACACACATATATAATATATAGATAGATAGGGAACACACATATATAATATATAGATAGATAGGGAACACACATATATAATATATAGATAGATAGGGAACACACATATATAATATATAGATAGATAGGGAACACACATATATAATATATAGATAGATAGGGAACACACATATATAATATATAGATAGACAGGGAACACACATATATAATATATAGATAGACAGGGAACACACATATATAATATATAGATAGACAGGGAACACACATATATAATATATAGATAGATAGGGAACACACATATAATATATAGATAGATAGGGAACACACATATATAATATATAGATAGATAGGGAACACACATATATAATATATAGATAGATAGGGAACACACATATATAATATATAGATAGATAGGGAACACACATATATAATATATAGATAGATAGGGAACACACATATATAATATATAGATAGATAGGGAACACACATATATAATATAGATAGATAGGGAACACACATATATAATATATAGATAGATAGGGAACACACATATATAATATATAGATAGATAGGGAACACACATATATAATATATAGATAGATAGGGAACACACATATATAATATATAGATAGATAGGGAACACACATATATAATATATAGATAGATAGGGAACACACATATATAATATATAGATAGATAGGGAACACACATATATAATATATAGATAGATAGGGAACACACATATATAATATATAGATAGATAGGGAACACACATATAATATATAGATAGATAGGGAACACACATATATAATATATAGATAGATAGGGAACACACATATATAATATATAGATAGATAGGGAACACACATATATAATATATAGATAGATAGGGAACACACATATATAATATATAGATAGATAGGGAACACACATATATAATATATAGATAGATAGGGAACACACATATATAATATATAGATAGATAGGGAACACACATATATAATATATAGATAGATAGGGAACACACATATATAATATATAGATAGATAGGGAACACACATATATAATATATAGATAGATAGGGAACACACATATATAATATATAGATAGATAGGGAACACACATATATAATATATAGATAGATAGGGAACACACATATATAATATATAGATAGATAGGGAACACACATATATAATATATAGATAGATAGGGAACACACATATATAATATATAGATAGATAGGGAACACACATATATAATATATAGATAGATAGGGAACACACATATATAATATATAGATAGATAGGGAACACACATATATAATATATAGATAGATAGGGAACACACATATATAATATATAGATAGATAGGGAACACACATATATAATATATAGATAGATAGGGAACACACATATATAATATATAGATAGATAGGGAACACACATATATAATATATAGATAGATAGGGAACACACATATATAATATATAGATAGATAGGGAACACACATATATAATATATAGATAGATAGGGAACACACATATATAATATATAGATAGATAGGGAACACACATATATAATATATAGATAGATAGGGAACACACATATATAATATATAGATAGATAGGGAACACACATAATATATAGATAGATAGGGAACACACATAATATATAGATAGATAGGGAACACACATAATATATAGATAGATAGGGAACACACATAATATATAGATAGATAGGGAACACACATATATAATATATAGATAGATAGGGAACACACATATATAATATATAGATAGATAGGGAACACACATATATAATATATAGATAGATAGGGAACACACATATATAATATATAGATAGATAGGGAACACACATATATAATATATAGAAAGATAGGGAACACACATATATAATATATAGATAGATAGGGAACACACATATATAATATATAGATAGATAGGGAACACACATATATAATATATAGATAGATAGGGAACACACATATATATAGATAGATAGGGAACACACATATATAATATATAGATAGATAGGGAACACACATATATAATATAGATAGATAGGGAACACACATATAATATATAGATAGATAGGGAACACACATATATATAGATAGATAGGGAACACACATATATAATATATAGATAGATAGGGAACACACATATAATATATAGATAGATAGGGAACACACATATAATATATAGATAGATAGGGAACACACATATATACAGATAGATAGGGAACACACATATATAATATAGATAGATAGGGAACACACATATATAATATAGATAGATAGGGAACACACATATATAATACATAGATAGATAGGGAGCACACATATATAATATATAGATAGATAGGGAACACACATATATAATATATAGATAGATAGGGAACACACATATATAATATATAGATAGATAGGGAACACACATATATAATATATAGATAGATAGGGAACACACATATATAATATATAGATAGATAGGGAACACACATATATAATATATAGATAGATAGGGAACACACATATATAATATATAGATAGATAGGGAACACACATATATAATATATAGATAGGGAACACACATATATATAGATAGATAGGGAACACACATATATATAGATAGATAGGGAACACACATATATAATATATAGATAGATAGGGAACACACATATATAATATAGATAGATAGGGAACACACATATAATATATAGATAGATAGGGAACACACATATATATAGATAGATAGGGAACACACATATATAATATAGATAGATAGGGAACACACATATATAATATATAGATAGATAGGGAACACACATATATAATATATAGATAGATAGGGAACACACATATATAATATATAGATAGATAGGGAACACACATATATAATATATAGATAGATAGGGAACACACATATATAATATATAGATAGATAGGGAACACACATATATAATATATAGATAGATAGGGAACACACATATATAATATATAGATAGATAGGGAACACACATATATAATATATAGATAGATAGGGAACACACATATATAATATATAGATAGATAGGGAACACACATATATAATATATAGATAGATAGGGAACACACATATATAATATATAGATAGATAGGGAACACACATATATAATATATAGATAGATAGGGAACACACATATATAATATATAGATAGATAGGGAACACACATATATAATATATAGATAGATAGGGAACACACATATATAATATATAGATAGATAGGGAACACACATATATAATATATAGATAGATAGGGAACACACATATATAATATATAGATAGATAGGGAACACACATATATAATATATAGATAGATAGGGAACACACATATATAATATATAGATAGATAGGGAACACACATATATAATATATAGATAGATAGGGAACACACATAATATATAGATAGATAGGGAACACACATAATATATAGATAGATAGGGAACACACATAATATATAGATAGATAGGGAACACACATAATATATAGATAGATAGGGAACACACAATAATATATAGATAGATAGGGAACACACATATATAATATATAGATAGATAGGGAACACACATATATAATATATAGATAGATAGGGAACACACATATATAATATATAGATAGATAGGGAACACACATATATAATATATAGATAGATAGGAAAAAAACAAACATTTTAGAGATGACTAGCGGAGGTAGACATAAAATGCAGCAAGTATGAGTTTATCAACATTTCTATGAAAATAGTGTCCATTGTATTTTAAATATAGAACTGATCAGAATCAGATAAATTAATAAGCACAAATAAATACTCGTAAAGTAATATTGTGCTACATAATTCAATACAAATAATAAACTCACAGTGTAAGAGAATCTTTAATGGACTATTTTAGTCCAACACTTAGCAGACAATGTTCTTTATTTTCTCCCTGTTTCTTTCGAATGGTCCCTTATTTACGTAATGCCAAATCATATAAATCAATAAGTACTATAAATACTCAGAACGTAATATTGTGTTACATAGTTCAATACAAATAATAAAATCAGATATCTGTGCAGCTCTGTCGGAATTCCCCAGCAGAGACGCCCCAGAGATTTGTAATCCCCTTCTCAAAGAGACAAGAGACAAAGCTTGGGAGGGTGGACCTCCTAGAACTGCACAGAACCAGCATCACGCAGCAATCAACATGGAACAGGTTATTACAGGAATAATTTAATCTGTTGATTTTACTCACCCCACCTCTTCCGGGGGGGGGGTAAATCACCCCCACCACGGCTTATACCAAATTCTTGTGCCAGATAAGTATCGCAGGGGGTGATACACAGGATTAAATAACAATGATTATCTCCCTTTCCTTCACCAAAGGCCGATAATCAGATGCGGGGTGGGGTGCAAGAGGGGGGGAGGCTTACTTACTGAGAGAAATCATTAGAAACAGAGGAGGACAGAGGAGTGCTAAAGACGATGCCACACGATCTATCAATTTGGGATTAAAAACATATGCCTAACCTATTTCTTGTGGAGACACTGATGCGCAAAGTGAAAATGGTACAAACACTCTTTAATGGCTAGCATCCTCATCATCATCACTATACATTCCTGTCCTGTTCTTCCACCATCGATGTTGGTCTTCCATTTTCCACTACGACCATATTTGCTTTTTTTTATTATTGCCACCATTAGTTATATGTGTTGTTTAGGTGACTTTATTCGTGTTAAATCCGTGAATTTAAGCATGAATAAGAGGAAGTGAGTAAATGAGAGAGAGAGAGAGAGAGAGAGAGAGTGAGAGTGAAAAACAGTGAAAGACAATCAGAGACACACAAAGTGAGAGAGAGACAGACAAACAGAGAGAGAGAGAGAGTGAGAGAGAGTAAGAGAGAGAGAGAGAGTAAGAGAGAGAGAGAGTAAGAGAGAGAGAGAGTAAGAGAGAGAGAGAGTAAGAGAGAGAGAGAGTAAGAGAGAGAGAGAGTAAGAGAGAGAAAGAGAGAGAAAGAGAGAGAAAGAGAGAGTGAGAGAAAGAGAGGGAAAGAGAGAGTAAGAGAGAGTGAGAGAAAGAGAGAGAAAGAGAAAGTAAGAGAGAGAAAGAGAAAGTAAGAGAGAGAGAGAGAAAGTAAGAGAGAGAGAGAGAAAGTAAGAGAGAGAGAGAAAGTAAGAGAGAGAGAGAGAAAGTAAGAGAGAGAGAGAGAAAGTAAGAGAGAGAGAGAGAAAGTAAGAGAGAGAGAGAGAGAAAGTAAGAGAGAGAGAGAGAAAGTAAGAGAGAGAGAGAGAAAGTAAGAGAGAGAGAGAGAAAGTAAGAGAGAGAGAGAGAAAGTAAGAGAGAGAGAGAGAAAGTAAGAGAGAGAGAGAGA
>NC_136518.1:62416324-62451324 GCF_053919585.1 Euprymna scolopes
GGCCCCCTTCCTCAACTGAAAATAAAATAAAACTAACACATGATGTGGATACAAAAAAAAAGAGGCGCGGAATGGATTTAAGAAAAATTACTTTTAATCAACTAAAAAAATAAAAATAAACGTGGTTCATGAGTGGAGAAAGGAATTACACAATCACAATTGATTAAAAGCCTTTTAGAAAAGAAAAATGAAGATGAAAAAAAAAAATAATGCTGACTCCACACGAAAACAGAAATCGATATCGCAAAAATATGTCACGTTTCAACAATAATCCACAATCGAGAATCAAAGAATTACTCGAATAATAAAATTATTATGAACAAAAATACTTTTTAAATCCTTGCAAGAAAAGAGATTAAGACAATCGTAGGCTGATCTCATAATTAAAATAATAATATTTTCTATATTAATAAAATAAAGTCGATTTTTACTCTGCCATACCGTGGTGCATCTACTACTAGCCACTCCCTCTAAGGACCCAAAAAGGAGTCTCATATCTAATACGTGAAGCTCCAACCTCTTTTCCATTGCTTCAATTTTGCATCCTTGTGCCTGTTTTACAAGTACGTTAATGGAAATTGCTCTGATGAACTCCTCACACTTGTGCGCTCTTGAAGTACATAATCCCAACAAGCAGCAAAATCCCACCCCTTCACAGTTGAGATCTCTAGACGGAAAACCTTCTACTCTAATAGTTTCTTCCCTCGAGTTTGGAATCCCCTCGCTGTTTTTCACTTCCGACTCTACTGACTTGCTGAAATTTAAATGTAATGTGAACAGATACTTTGATACTCAACTCCCCACAATCCCACGTTAGACATGATCCCAAATAGTAGCCCCACCTTACACCCAAGTGGCAATATGCCAAATTTATTATGAAAAAAACAAACTAAAATCAATAACTAAAATCACACAACATTGTCTAAATATAAGGATTGATAATTCGTAAGATGTAACAAATAAAGTGCTGCGTAAAATATAGTTAAAAGTGATACGCTTCTGGAGATAAAAGGTTCAATCCTCAATGTGGGTGACACTCCAAATACAATTGCATATTATTTTGGTCTTCTACCCAACCATGGCTGACGGAACGAGAGCATGCTACCCCTGTGGATTAAATAAAGGATTATGCTCAAAATCCCATGCAGATGCTAGGGTTTGAAAGAATCACTCGAGTTCAACAAGATACACCTGGAGAAGATCGGAGGTTATATCGGCCAAAACGTTAAAATAACACTCAAGACGAGAATAGTCCGAAGAATTAAGATATTAGGAATTTTCAATCTACATCTCAAAAACTCAGAACCAGAAATTTTTTTTTTAATGAAGATTAAAAAATTAAAGCTTTATGATAATGACATGAATAAGCATGTGGGGGGGGGGGGCAACTACACTATCATTATTATAATAATCATAATAACAGTAATCATAATCATAACAGTAATCATAATCATAATAATAATCATAATCATCATCATAATAATAATCATAATCATCATAATAATAATAGCAGCGAAATTCGGAAAAAGAAAACTATCAATTTAAAAAAATTAAAACAAAAAACTGGTATCTGATTTTGTTGTGTCGATTTCAGAAATGATATCTACAGGGTGGCCGAAAAGTCCCAGGACACTGGCCGAAAAGTCCCAGGACACTATTTTTAATATTTTAATGCTATTAAATATGATTGATTTTAATATTCTAATGTTGTTAAAACAATTTATTTCATTTATTTTTTTCAGGTTAGAACCTGGAGGCGAATGGAATTGTGCAAGAACAACGAGGGCCAACATACTGATCCCCTAGACCACTAAATTACTCTAGTTGTTTTCTGCTTTGTTTCTAATAAAGTTCTCTTTTTTTGTTGAATATATGTTTTCTGTGTGTTTCATTAAAAAAATAATGTGTTTTATTAAAAATACATGTATAGTGTCCTGGGACTTTTCGGCCACCCTGTACTTAATTGGCACGTCAGAAGTACTTAAATATTACTACATTATCAAAAAAAAAAAAAGAAAAGAAAAAAAAACTCGCCATATTTCTTTGAGAACACGTGACATAAATGAAGTAACTCAGTCATGCTAAAAAAAGGCAAAACGCACAATCTATAAAAGTGAGAATGCGCGTGAAAACACTTCTCAACCTATATACTCAACGATTTTTTTTTATCTGCAGACTTGAAATTTGGTATATAGAGTAATCAAACGTGGAAAATTTTGTAATCGGTTTTAGTCCAGTAAAAAAGCTGCTTAGGGGCCAAAATTGAAAAATTGGTGCGTGGAGGGGGGGGGGTCATCGCATTTTTATCTGTTTGTCAACTGTTTCACGAATGCAAATGCTTGAATCGTTTACATGATAGATTTCTTTAAGTTTGAAAACACTTTGTAAAGACATGTCAAGCTGGCCAAATAGTTATCGTACTTGACTCGCTGTCTTTAGGTTTCGATCTCAGCTCAAGTATTTTTTTTTTTTACAAGTGAACTGAACTGCTTAGAAAATAAAACAACATGGCTTAGTTTCTTTTCGATTTTTTTTTTTTTTAAGGAATTTAACCTCACGTTTAATACCTACAGTATTTCTGTTTATAATAAATAAGAATCTTGCATTGATTAAAATATTATATTTATGCATATTTTACGACCAGGTAACGCTGGGTGGTCTGCTAGTTTATTAACAAAATTGGCAATAGTTACACGCTATTTACTTCCCCTTGGAAATCTCTGGTGCTTTTTTTTTTAGCCAAAAATTTTATTTTTGCTAATTTTCGTCAGAAAATATTTTCTTTATTAAATTTTTTCCCTACCTTTTTTCTTTGTTTTGTAATTCTTGGATATATTCATTACTTTAACGTGACAATTCAGTAGAAACTATTAGTTCGCCTTGAAATTCAATCTTAAAAATTTCGAATGTCGCCATTATAATGTACTTGCAAAAACACTGGTAAGTTTTTAAGGTAAATATACAGATAAGCTACAACAGAACACAGACCACGCTAATTTGTTTTTTAGGGGTAATCGAGGTCGCTGACAACGAATCTGATAATCAAACCCGCAGCAAATTTACCGTTTGCATGGTATTAACCCCTGAACCCACGAACTACTTTATGCCATTTTACAGCTTCCGTTTACGCTAAGTGCGAGCACGGTAACATAAACAACGGTTGTTGAATGTGCCTTCACGTAGCAAATCGCCTTTTCACATGGCGTACGAATCTTTTGTGGAACATTTAAACTTATACGAAAAAGAAGAAAAGCACTCACACTGGGGGTGGGGGTAATGTCCGAAAGACTTTTTTCTTTCAGAACAGAATTAAAATTTTTTTTTTTTTTCATTGACGGACCATTTAAAATTCGAAGAAAAAATTGTCTCAAACAAAATTAAAAAAAAAAAAATGCATTACAGTACTTGTTGGGGGGGGATTTTTTTTTTTTTTTTTTTGTCTTACGTAGTTTTTAATGCGGTTTACAAAAACATAAGCACCAAACATTTTTATGTTTTTCGTCTTTTTTTGTTTTTTTTTGCGGAAGGGGGGATTCAATTATAGAACTTGTGTGGCTTAACAGGTGCTTCTGCAGTTTAAGTAACCGTTTTTTCATAAGTAAGGCACCAACATTTACCGATTAGAATACATTTTAACATTTTTGAATTTTACTGCTTTCTGTTTACATTGGAGGAGGAGGTTTTCTGTTTACATTGTTGGATGAAGTTTAGTCAGTTAATGAGCAATTAAAAACGAGTTGTGGAAACAAAAATGGGTGATGCAAGAATCGAGAATGTCTGACGAATGCGTCTCTTACCTCGAAATAACGTTCAATAAAACTAAAGGGTATAAAAGTCTCTTTTCCTTCCTTCCGACATTTCACCGTATATTCCTTGTTTATAAGACATTCCACTTCATCGTATTGGAAAGAATTGTAGTTTTTGCTGTCGGAGAAGGATTTTGCTGCTCGACGATTACCTCGTAATTCCTTATAATCATCGACAGGTTCAAACGCGTCCCTAGAAAAAAAAAAAAAAAAAGAACTGTAAGACATGGGAAATGAAAAGGTACACAAATTAAAATCATTTTTTTTTTTTTGATAATTAAAAAAATTTCAAATCAAAGACGTTGAAAATAAAACAAAGTTCAGATAAACTAAAAATTAAACATTTAAAAAAGCAAAAAACAAAGTACAAATTGTCACTCTTGCGATCACTACTCCTTGAATAAGTAAAGCGTAAGTTGTCTTCCCTTGCAACTGCAACTAATCTATATAGCTATAAAAAAATGAGAATGTGTAAGGACATTTCTCAACCTATATATTCAACGAATTTTTTTATTTACAGACTTGAAATTTGGTATATAGAGTATTCAGACATGCGGACAAATTTTCAATCAGTTTTCATCCAGAAAAAAAGAGCTGCTAAGTGGTCAAAATTGAAAACTTGGGGGGGGGCATCGGATTTTTATTTGCTTGTCAACTGCTTCACAACTGTGCATGCGCATATCGTTTACATTTTGTCAAGAATAAATTGTTTTGAAAACACCTTTTGAAAGATAGTGTCCAGCTCGCCTAATGGTTATCGTACTTGACTCACTGTCTTTAGGTTTTGGTCTCAGAGTCTTTATTTTTTTACTTACAAGTAAACTTTATAAAAAAATACAGAGGTCTCAGTTTCTGTAAGAATTGAAATATAATATGCTTACTTTACAACTGGACAACGCCAAGCGGCTTACTAGTTTAATAAATAAAGCAGGAGATCTCACCTTTTGATCGCTACTGCTTCAAGAAAGCACTAGGTGTCTCCTTTTGCGATTATTACTAGGGATAGGACAACAGCATATTATTTTCATTGTTTTGACTTGATTGTGTATCCGTTGATATTATATATGCTTGTATACAGAGTAATGTGACTCTCGGTTGATTAATTGTGTCTAACTGTGTCGGATATATACCCGAGAGTCAAAACAGTGATAATAATATTTTGTTGTCATCATAGCACTAATCATTACTTCTTGAATAATATATATATTTTTTATCTATTGTATAAAGGGCTGTTGTCAGTGCGTATGTGTGTATATTTGTATGTCTGGATAAAACTATTAAAAAAAAACAAATAAACAAAAAACGATAAAATAAATACTCACAAAGTTAGTATTAGGTTGGTGCAAAAATAATGTCATTTTTTTTTTAATCTATAATATAAATTTCACCTGTCTGTTTAAATGTATGTATGTATGTATGTATGTATGTATGCCGAAAACTTTCAACAGAGGCGATGGATTTTCACGAGTTCGGTATCATTTTAAAGCTCGACCCTTCAGGCGAAAATCTTGAAAAATTAGCCAAAAACATTCATTAATCCCTTCACCCTCAACTGGACACTTTTCTACAGGGAGGGATCCCTTTTTTTGCGGATATTTTCAAAAATCATCGCCTCTTTTCGATTGTCTAGCCTTAATTTAAACCTACGTCACTTCCGGTTTGGCGATGGGTGCAACAAAAGACATCATGTTTTTTTTCATGTTCTTTTCCTTTTTCGCAGTACAGGTTCGAGCCAGTCTGCCTACTACCACTTTAAAAAAAATTTTTTTTTTTGCTCAACACACACCTCCAAACACCCGGACAATGCCGGGCACCCAGGCTAGTATATAGTTAAACATCAAAAAACATTTTTGCACCAACCTAATATTTTCTTGATAAGCATTGGCTGGATAAATAATATCTCAAATTTAGAAATTATTCATTTTCTGAACGTAAACTAGTGCAGATTTTGTAGGGCGGTTTTCTAGCAAGGTCGATGGAAAATAAAATTTTCTTGCGTTTAGTAAAGTTATTTGCTCCTATTTCCTTGTAAACCCACAAGAGTAAAGTTAGACAAGTTGGTTTTAAATGTGGATGAAAAAATCCAGAATTCTTGGATTAAAACAAAAACTGTCTCAATCTACTGACGAAGGATAAAATAGACCAAGTATAGTATCAGAACATATACTACACTGTGATATTTATTTGCACAAAATATAAAAATATTACATAATGAACAAATTAGGCAAAAGGCAAATGAAAAGCGTGAGGGAAAATGAGTGTCGTGTGTTCATTCTTGGTCTCAAATTGTCTGTTCTACTCTTAACTAGACATATCTCAGTCACCATAATACCACATTCACTCCAGGGGCTGACCTACTTAAGATAACCCAAAATTTTAAGAAGTTTTATTCAATTATTTACAATAACATTTCGTTGGCGAGGGAATCAGGAACAAACAAAAAACAACAAAGATTGGTTAGTAAGGCCCTACAAAGTCTTTCTAAATAATAGATCGCTCACTGCTTTCCAGTTTGCCGAAAACGAGCAGGTTTATCTCTAAGTGGGAGTGGGATTTAAGTGCGGGAGAAAAGAGAAAGGAAAGGAGCTGGACAGTGGGTAGAGTTCGTACAAAATCAGTGCCAATAGGGAGAAAGGCCGGATACTACACTTTTCTCCTGGGGAGTGGTGTTTTCGCGTTTCAAGTTACAAGTTATTGGGATAGCAACTTCGTGACATAATGCTATCAATTTAAAAAAAAAAAAAAAATTTTTTTATTTTAACTGGTTTCTGATTGGTTGAAACCGTCCATACATCTCATAACTGATTGGCTGAAAAAAAAAGATTGCCACATTGAACAGTTGTTCATTTTATTTATCTTTTTTTTTTAGTATTATTTTAGAAATTTTGACCGAATTACCAGTAGAAATGGTAATTTGAACCGGCAGTCAGACGACAAAAAGACTAAATCAAATGCGGTTTGAAGTAACGTATGTCTGCCTTCAAAGGCATATTTCCTGTCATTGAGGAAAATGATATTGGTCAAACTCGGATGGACCTTTCTTTCAACTATATTCTTTTGTTATTAAGTTTTTACGCGTGTCCACATTTTTATGCGCGGCTCTGTCTGTCAGTCTAATTTCAAATAGCATTTGCTTTTACCTGTCACGCTTAAGGTTGAAATAGTATTTGCTTTCACCGGTCACACTTAAGGTTGAAATAGTATTTGCTTTCACCGGTCACACTTAAGGTTGAAATAGTATTTGCTTTCACCGGTCACACTTAAGGTTGAAATAGTATTTGCTTTCACCGGTCACACTTAAGGTTGAAATAGTATTTGCTTTTACCTGTCATGCTTAAGGTTTGAATAGTATTTGCTTTTACCTGTCATGCTTAAGGTTTGAATAGTATTTGCTTTCACCTGTCATGCTTAAGGTTTAAATACTATTTGACGTGATCCGTCACGCTTAAGCTGTAAATAGTATTTGACTTGATCCGTCACGCTTAAGCTGTAAATAGTATTTGACTTGATCCGTCACGCTTAAGCTGTAAATAGTATCTTCGATCTGTCATGCCTACGGTCTAAATAGTATTTTCCTTGATCTATCTTGCTTAAAGTTTAAATAGTATTTGCCTTGGTTAATCATGCTTAAGTTTTAACTAAAATTTTGCCTGGATCTGTCATGCTTAAATTTGCAATACAGTAGAACCCTGGAACACTGTGACCCTAGAATACGTTTTTTTTAGCTTACAGTATGGGATAGGATGTTTTTCGGAACTCCGATTACGGTATTATTACAGTGTTATTTATAATGTTATTTGATTATATGCATGTGTATTGTATACTGTACTGTATTTTATTACTAATTTTTTAAGTTGTATTTCAGGGTTCTACTGTAGTATGAATATTTTTTGGACTACTGCTCACATCTTGTGTTATTTTTTACGCTTTGGTCAATGTAATCTCCGACCATCTTCAGGGATACAATGTTGAACTCGAGCATCTTACTGCTGAAGTCTGGAATTTGCACAGAATTCCAAATGGAACCTTTTCTTTAATCCACAGGGATAGCATGTTCCAGTTTCATCAGTCATTACTGGGTAGAAGCTTTAAGTAATTCGCAATTGTATTTTTGAGTGTCACCCTCACCGAGAATTGAACCTTCTACCCCCAGAAGAGTAACTTTACAACTGCAGTCTATCAAATAGTATATCCACTATGCTACGTACGAACAAGGACCCGTGGTGTAGCGGATAAATTGTTTGGTGAAGTTTAGTTAAGCATGCTGGTCGCATGGATTAAATAAAGGGTTCCATTTGAAATTCCATGCAGATTCCTGAGTTCAACAAAATATATGAAATTTGGAGGTTATATCGGCTGAAACGTTGTAAAAATAACACTGATAATAACAGTATTTCGAAAAATCTAAATCCTGAGTAATTTCCTTGATCTGTTTTAAATAATAGCTTAATCACTGAGCACACAGATTTCATAGACACAGTTTTAGATTTTGGTTGCAAACTATTGCTACTCTGACTTGGGGTTCGTTGTAGAGTTAGTCATTTTTGGAGAGAAGGGGTTAGGGTTATTTTGACTAAAGATTAATTATAGGGTTAAGCAAGTCATGTAATCAATATTTTTCTGGAAGTGTGTTGTCTATTCCAATTTGAACTCAGGGTTAGTATATTATTTTAGAGGAGTCTCAACATCACTATAAAGCGCATTTTTTCTATATCTCGCTCTTCTGTTTGAAATAGTACTGTCATTGCTAAATGAACAGAGCAAATGGGTGTATTTTTCGATGTGTTCAAATCTTTGGCTGTGTACGGAATTGGTTTTATGCAAGCTGTTCATATCAGGAACGCAACAGATTGAAACATTTGGCGATTAAAAAAAAAAAAAAATACGATTTGTTTTCATCAGAGGAGAAATACAATTATCGCATAACCACATCTTTTCGAACATTCTCGAACAGCTGAAAGAAATAAGAGCAACAAACACCTTGTTTATATTGAAATCTAGGGACAAGCACAGCTTAAAGAATTCCATCGAATATCACGTGCTAAAAATGGTAAGGCGGGGTTTTAAGAAAAGTTTGTAAAGAAAGGGGGGGTAATTACTGCCATTTATCTGCTATGTTATTGCGTGGTTGCGTTTGTGAATATGCGACAATATATTGCTGGATTGTTTGAGGTATTTTATTTTATTTTTTTTTATTTTTTGGGGGAATGCTGTGTTGTCAACAGGCTGGATAGAAGATATTCAAATTGGAATGGAACCGGTGAATTCAAAAGGTGCCTTTGCTTATAAAATCCTACACAATGACGCCCTAGCTTGCTCCCACCCGTTTTACATGCCTAGGTAAACTTTGTGGAAAACAACCGGAGGAGAAAAAAAATAAAAGATAAAAGGATTTGAGCAAGAACTTTTCCAGGATTATTTTAAATAACCAGATGAAAAAACATCCAGAAAATAAAGAAAAAAAAACACCCAGAAAAGAAAAGAAAAAAAAAACACAGAAAAGAAAAGAAAAAAAACACACAGAAATGAAAAGAAAAAAAAACACCCAGAAAAGAAAAGAAAAAAAACACACAGAAAAGAAAAGAAAAAAAACACACAGAAAAGAAAAGAAAAAAAAAACACCCAGAAAAGAAAAGAAAAAAAAACACCCAGAAAAGAAAAGAAAAAAAACACACAGAAAAGAAAAAAAAACACCCAGAAAAGAAAAGAAAAAAAAAACACCCAGAAAAGAAAAGAAAACACACAGAAAAGAAAAGAAAAAAAAACACACAGAAAAGAAAAAAACACACAGAAAAGAAAAGAAACACACAGAAAAGAAAAGAAACACACAGAAAAGAAAAAAAACACACAGAAAAGAAAAAAAACACACAGAAAAGAGAAAAAACACTCAGATAAGAAAAAAAACACACAGAAAAGAAAAAAAACACACAGAAAAGAAAAGAAAAAAAACTCACAGAAAAGAAAAGAAAAAAAACTCACAGAAAAGAAAAGAAAAAAAAACACCCAGAAAAGAAAAGAAAAAAAAACACACAGAAAAGAAAAGAAAAAAAAACACCCAGAAAAGAAAAGAAAAAAAAACACCCAGAAAAGAAAAGAAAACACACAGAAAAGAAAAGAAAAAAAAACACAGAAAAGAAAAAAACACACAGAAAAGAAAAGAAACACACAGAAAAGAAAAGAAACACACAGAAAAGAAAAGAAACACACAGAAAAGAAAAGAAACACACAGAAAAGAAAAGAAACACACAGAAAAGAAAAGAAACACCCAGAAAAGAAAAGAAAAAAAAACACCCAGAAAAGAAAAGAAAACACACAGAAAAGAAAAGAAAAAAACACACAGAAAAGAAAAGAAAAAAACACACAGAAAAGAAAAGAAAAAAACACACAGAAAAGAAAAAAACACACAGAAAAGAAAAAAACACACAGAAAAGAAAAAAACACACAGAAAAGAAAAAAACACACAGAAAAGAAAAAAACACACAGAAAAGAAAAGAAAAAAACTCACAGAAAAGAAAAGAAAAAAAAACACCCAGAAAAGAAAAGAAAAAAACACCCAGAAAAGAAAAGAAAAGAAAAAAAACACACAGAAAAGAAAAGAAAAAAAACACACAGAAAAGAAAAGAAAAAAAACACACAGAAAAGAAAAGAAAAAAACACACAAAGAAAAGAAAAAACACACAAAGAAAAGAAAAAAACACACAGAAAAGAAAAGAAAAAAAACACACAGAAAAGAAAAAAACACAGAAAAGAAAAAAACACAGAAAAGAAAAAAACACAGAAAAGAAAAGAAAAAAAAACACCCAGAAAAGAAAAGAAAAAAAACAGCCAGAAAAGAAAAGAAAAAAAACAGCCAGAAAAGAAAAGAAAAAAAAAACACACAGAAAAGAAAAGAAAAAAAAACACCCAGAAAAGAAAAGAAAGAAAAACACCCAGAAAAGAAAAGAAAACACACAAAAGAAAAGAAAAAAAACACACAGAAAAGAAAAAAACACACAGAAAAGAAAAGAAACACACAGAAAAGAAAAGAAACACACAGAAAAGAAAAGAAACACACAGAAAAGAAAAGAAACACACAGAAAAGAAAAGAAACACACAGAAAAGAAAAAAAACACACAGAAAAAAAAAACACACAGAAAAGAAAAAAAACACACAGAAAAGAAAAAAAACACACAGAAAAGAAAAAAAAACACACAGAAAAGAAAAAAAACACAGAAAAGAAAAGAAAAAAAAACACCCAGAAAAGAAAAGAAAAAACACCCAGAAAAGAAAAGAAAAAAAAACACACAGAAAAGAAAAAAACACACAGAAAAGAAAAGAAAAAACACACAGAAAAGAAAAGAAAAAAACACACAGAAAAGAAAAGAAAAAACACACAGAAAAGAAAAGAAAAAAACACACAGAAAAGAAAAGAAAAAAACACAGAGAAAAGAAAAGAAAAAAACACAGAGAAAAGAAAAGAAAAAAACACACAGAAAAGAAAAGAAAAAAACACACACAGAAAAGAAAAGAAAAAAACACACACAGAAAAGAAAAGAAAAAAACACACAGAAAAGAAAAGAAAAAAACACACAGAAAAGAAAAGAAAAAAACACACAGAAAAGAAAAGAAAAAAACACACAGAAAAGAAAAGAAAAAAAAGACACAGAAAAGAAAAAAACACAGAAAAGAAAAAAAAACACAGAAAAGAAAAAAAAACACACAGAAAAGAAAAGAAAAAACACACAGAAAAGATAAGAAAAAACACACAGAAAAGATAAGAAAAAAACACATAGAAAAGAAAAGAAAAAAAACACAGAAAAGAAAAGAAAAAAAAACACAGAAAAGAAAAAACACAGAAAAGAAAAGAAAAAAAAACACAGAAAAGAAAAGAAAAAAAAACACAGAAAAGAAAAGAAAAAAACACCCAGAAAAGAAAAGAAAAAAAACACACAGAAAAGAAAAGAAAAAAAACACACAGAAAAGAAAAGAAAAAACACCCAGAAAAGAAAAGAAAAAACACACAGAAAAGATAAGAAAAAACACACAGAAAAGATAAGAAAAAAAAAACACCCAGAAAAGAAAAGAAAAAAAAACACCCAGAAAAGAAAAGAAAAAAAACACCCAGAAAAGAAAAGAAAAAAACACCCAGAAAAGAAAAGAAAAAAACACCCAGAAAAGAAAAGAAAAAAACACCCAGAAAAGAAAAGAAAAAAACACCCAGAAAAGAAAAGAAAAAAACACCCAGAAAAGAAAAGAAAAAAACACACACAGAAAAGAAAAGAAAAAAAAACACCCAGAAAAGAAAAGAAAAAAAAACACCCAGAAAAGAAAAGAAAAAAAAACACCCAGAAAAGAAAAGAAAAACCCAGAAAAGAAAAGAAAAAAAAAACACCCAGAAAAGAAAAGAAAAAAAAACACCCAGAAAAGAAAAGAAAAAAAACACCCAGAAAAGAAAAAACAAAACAAAGAAAAGAAAAAATAAAACAAAGAGAAGGAAAAAAAAAAACAGAAAAATATGTGATAAAAGAGAATTTCCCAAATTCTTTAAAAGGATTCAAAGAATTGCTAAACCTATGCAAGAACACTTCCAAACATCAAGTACATTTGTGTGAAATTTTAAAGAAAACTGCTCAACAATTTCGGAGTCCATTAAAAATGAACTCGCTCACACACAGACAAAGTGACTTTTCACAGCTCATCAGTGCGGCTAGACAGGCAACTACGTCAAGCTAGGATCAAAACCCAACTGTCCAGATCAGTCAAGGCTTCTCATCATTGCACTATACGTCTGCTGCTGTGAGGGTAATGAATTAACAATGTTTTGACATCGTCCAAATGCCTCCGCTCGATTTGTTTACACAAAGAGCGTCGCTTAATACGCTAATGGCAGTTTGTATATAACTTCCCGATATGCTCAACCCAAGATAGAGAGCATTATAGTCATCCACATACAGTACTGTTTCGCTGTTTCACAGCTCATCAGTGCGGCTCTGGATGCTCAGAGATATGGCCGACATAAAAGATTGCGAAATGATCGTTATTTCGTGACCCCCAAGTCAGGAGTCAGTTAACACCTAGATGAAGACAGATGATGCGTTGACTCTGGGGTGAGTTGCTGGACAAGCTCAGAAAGGAACCAAGGACACCCGCATCCTGCAGAGGCCCCCGTCCACAACGTAACTCATCACGTCCAGACTCGGTATGGTGCATGTACGTCGGCAACCAACTGGAAACAAACGAAATGCTCACCAAGGCACTGCAAGTACCCAACAGCGTCACGTGACATGAATTGGCGCAATGCAAAAAGCAGACAGAAAACTCTGCAGAACACGGACGACGTCGGCACCCTTAGAACTCTATGAAGTGGTGTGCACCAACGACCAGGTAACCACCCCTCATAGATGTAAAATGACAGTCGAAGACGCCTTAAGATAGAACCGACCCTCACGGATCTCCACCCTTGGCATTGGGGCTTCCCTTATTTTTGAAAAAAAAAAAAAAAAAAAAAAAAAAAAAAAAAAAAAAAAATAATATATATATATATATATATATATATATATATATATATATACACACACACTCATTCAGGGTAGTATTCTGTCTTAGAAGCGTTGATTGAATTTGAAATACGCTTGAAAGCCGAATTACAACGCTTTTATTACTTTTAACTAATCAAGTATTTATTTGTTTAAAATGAATATATTTCGGAGTTACACTAGTTCGTCAGAATTTTATATTCTTTTTTTTTTTCCTCGCTATCATATTAAGTCGAAGAAAAAAAATATTAATGAATGAGTCCGCGTGCTGGTATCTGCGGTGTTGCTTTTGAAATTCCAATAGAATGTGTTTTCCGGCATTTGTAAATGAAATTTTCCTTGTTTTTATTCATCCCCTCCCCAAAAAAAGTAATATCTTCTCCCACTTATAACTCTTTAAAATCTCTATTATATAAAAGTAACTTTGCGTGTGTTCATTCCGTATTTCATTCCGTATAAACTCCTAAACGACCAGGCCAATTTTTTTTTTTTAAATTTCACACAAATTTACTTTATGTGCCTAGCAGTGATTTTAGATATGCTTTATCGACAAGTATTGATAATCGATGATCGAAAAAATCTGATGGAAGAAGGAACAAACGATTTAACTAAAGTTAACGCCTTATACAGCCTAACATCGCAAGTGGATTTTACAAGTTTTATTACTACACAAACAGAAAGGCCCGCTATATAAAACCAACAGTAGGCTCTTTGATATGATAGTAGCGCGTTCGAAATGAAAGTTTGTTTACAGCACAACTGAACCATGACACTTGACTTTTGAATTTTAAAATAATTCAAGGCATTATATAAAAATGATTTTATAAAATTAATAGGTTCTCTACAGTGCAATGTAGACTACAACGTATTGTGGACTAAGTAACTGCGGGGAGAATTGAAAAATTGGCGATTTTACCGATTTTGATGACAATAAGATATGGAAGGTTGAAACATTTGTTGATCTTCATTAATTCCCAGGCAACGCCGGGTCTCCTCGGTAGTTATTTATCTGGAAACTTGTTTTGATTGTTGTTTTTTTTTTTTTTTTTTTTTTTTTTTTTTTCAAAACTTAATTTATTATGAAAACGGTTTCAATAAAAAAAAAAGTGCTCATTAAAAAACAAAAGATTTTTTAATTCAATAAATATTCCGATCATGCCTTCCGGTGTGTTACTCTATTAATGCGTTTATTTTGGTTTTCGGAAAACTTTCGTAAAAGTTCCGTAATTGTCTCCCCTTGACCCAAATCTGACCTTTCCAAACTTGAAAACCAAAGAAAGCTAAAATGCGTGAAGTGTCAAAAATACACATATGCATACGTACAAACGCACTAAGAGTACACTCACTCAAATGTGATGTCACACACACACACTGAGTGCCATCTGTTTTTTTTTGTTTTTTTTTTTTGTTTTTTTGCAACATTCTAATTTTCTAATAAGCGATATAAAAAGACTTTAGATCTGCGCGGAAAGATCAAAGGGAGTAAAAAAAAAAAAAAGAAGCTATTCAGACAGAAGGGAGAATCACAAAGAATGAATCTCGGACATCATAAACAATGCGGCGGCGTCTCGCAGACATCAATGGACCTGAATGCACCACAAATGTCGGTAACAGGGAGAAATAGAAACGTTATCATTAGTCTCAAGCGACCAGTCTGGCAGGAGCAAGGGATGAGGGGAGGGCGTTTGGGGATTTGCCAAGATTTCGAATCAATGAGGACCGATTCCAATGATATCGGATACAATAGAAGCTGATGAATTGCATTCATGTCCCATCGGGTCAAAATGTCCTTTTGTGACTTGAAGAATTTAGGATTGGAGCCGGCAAGAGCAGAAAAAAACAAAAACAAAAAAAAAACACGGGGCTTAAGCATTTCGGTAATGCCTGATCGACTAGGATAGTGGGTAATGCCTGATCGACTAGGATAATGACGATATAATATGAAATATATACACGATCAAATGGAGAAAGCAGTAAACGGGAATTATGCAGACAAATGCATCTTGAACAAATGGCACAAGCACAAACTGGCAGCAGTACTTTGAAAATAAAAGTAACAAAAACCTATGGAACATGGATACACAAAAGAGATAAACCCATCTATGCAAGAAGACCCGATATTATAATAGTTAACAAAAGGGGAAAAGTCCTGCCAGATCGTACATTTTGCCGTTTCAGCAGACCACAAAGTGAAGATCAAGGAGACAGAAGCGGGGCAAATACACGGAATTGGCTAGAGAGCTCAAAGTGATATATTAGGTTGGTGCAAAAATAATGTCGTTTTTATCAGATATATATATATATAGATGTGAAAAAACATTATTTTTGCACCCACCTAATAGAAGATGAAGAAAGTGAAGATAACACCAATAACAGCAGGAGCACTCGGAACAATACCGAACAACTCTGAAAAAAGAATTGGAGAGATTGGAATTAAAGGAATGGCCGAGAAGATACAACGGATAATAAAAACAGCTGAAATATTAAGGAGAACCTTAGAATGCAAAGACAATAGCATAAACTACGAGTGCAAGCCTGACATATAGAAATTGCTATAGATCTAAAAAAAAAAAAAACAGTGTTGGAACGAGTTATCGGAATCAGGAAAATCGGAACTTTTGGGGGTATCGGAATCGGAAAAATGTGTGCCTTTTTTCCGATGACAAAAACTAGACGTTTAATTATCTTTTTGATTCGATTTGACGTTGATTTTAAGAAAAGTTTTTCCACTGCTGGTAGTAATAATGAAATAAATATTTATTGATTTTAAACAACCAGTAAAACTAAAATCAATAGATTACCCCCACTCGCAAGTATGTTTTTTTTTTTTTTTGAGAAAATATATGCATATTTAAGATGTGTTTTTTTACGGTAATCGGGACGAAATAATGATTTTATAGTTAAATATTTAGAGATTCATAAAGAATCGGAATCGGTAAAAATATTGGAATCGTTCCATCACTATGTAAAACACAAAGAGACCTCAAATGAAATCATGAAAACTGAAACTGTATAACTAATTCACTGTTATAAATTGAATTAAAAATAATTCTTAATGCTGCAATATTTTAAGTTATAAGTTTATTATATTTTTTTACTAGAATATCTTGTTCTTTTCTTTTCCAGTTTTAAGAACTAGTCCTTTACTTTTCCATGTTTAAGCTTAACCATATTACTTTTCATGCTCGCATTTTTCTATTGTAATCCATGATTTTTCCAGGCTTCCAGTAAAATCACTTGTTCTTTGTTTAATCTCGGTCTTATTTTTTTTTGTCCCCATAAACATAACACATATATGTAATAACAATGTACGGCACTCGTCTGCTTTCAATAATATTTCCCCAATTACCTCCCTTTCATTCTTTAATTTTTCTCTTTCATTTGTTACTTCTCTTTTCGCAACATTGATGAATTGATAGCAACAGTAGTCGCCGAAGCCGCGTGGTTGCTATGAAAACCAATCATAAAAAACATTGCTCACCTTACGCTTTTTTTATGATTTTGAACACCAGTAAATTCATAACTTGTTTTACTGAACGAAAATTGAGATTTTTTTTTTCATAATGTAGCTGAGAAGGTGATCTATAAACTGTAATAATTGTTTGGAATTTGGTCGAAAAATGAGTGAGCGGTGAAGCTTGAAAGAATTTCGAAATGACTAAAACTGCCACTTAACCATATAATTCAAACACGGTAGCGTTTGAATGATAAAAATAAAAATCGATCTGATTCAGGAAATCTTAAGGATGATCTCCAGGGTGTTTGTGATATTGTGGTGAAAGATAACCCTAGCTAGGACTAGCATAGATCAAGAAAAAGTACAGTGACTAGGATGACCATAGACCCACTCTTCCCAATTTGTCAGTGGCCTTGTGCCTAACTTGTTTGTTTTTTCTTATGTGTTCTTTTTGTACCTTTCAGAGAAACAAAAAATATATAACTTAATGGCAGCTTGAATTTGTTCCTTAAGCTCAACAATGCTATATAAAAACATACGATTTACTTTCAAGTTTTAAATAGCAAGTAGACTGTTTGAGACGCCCCTCCGTGGTATTAATGGACTATCTCGTGATGTCACTTCCGGTATCGAGTACCGGTGCCCGGCAGTCAGAAATTGGCACGCAGCCAAGCAGGTCATGTGCAAGCGCCCACAGCTAAGGAATGGTATTCTTAACCTGTCTTTGCCTGTAATATATGTGAATACATGTTCGTTTCCTAAAAATCATGTGTCCCTTTCGTTTATTACCATTTAACCCCATAACAGAGACGTACATACAAGTCGGCCATTTTTCTACCTATCATAATTGGATAAATAAAATACTGTCACGTGTTTGCCTCGTAATAATCCTTTGAAATGGGGAAAATGATCCTGAACCCTTTAGACTGGAGAAAAAAAAAAAAAAAGAAAAAACAATACTATCTACCTTGAATTAAAGTTTAAAGACAAAAGTCTAGCACTACGAAAATTTTGTCTTGCGCCTCTGTTACTTCAAAGAACCAACTTTTTCTCTTCTAAAGAATCCGATACCGACGAGGAGGAATAAATGTAGCCACTTAATTATAAAGTAAAACCTCAACGCTGACACACCTCAAATGTTTTTATTTTTTGCTTAAAAAGTAAAATAACCCAACAAAAACATGACCTTCACCCCCTAAAACAAATATAGGAAATAAAAACCAAAAGTAAGACCCCCACCCAACATTCCCGCTCAGGCACAACATAAAAAATATAGAGATTTCTAAAGGCCTTTGGAGGTGGGATGAAGGGAGAGGAGAGCCTGTAGACATAAGCAAAATTTGATGTTGCAGAAAAATCGTTCTAGCAGGTTGCCAAGTGTTGCCCCGGTCGTAAAATACGCTCAAATATGATAATTTAATTTATGCAGATTTCATATTTATTATGATAGAGCCAATTTTCTATAGATTATTATGTATCATACCTAATATATAGATTATTATGTATCATACCTAATATATAGATTATTATGTATCATACCTAATATATAGATTATTATGTATCATACCTAATATATAGATTATTATGTATCATACCTAATATATAGATTATTATGTATCATACCTAATATATAGATTATTATGTATCATACCTAATATATAGATTATTATGTATCATACCTAATATATAGATTATTATGTATCATACCTAATATATAGATTATTATGTATCATACCTAATATATAGATTATTATGTATCATACCTAATATATAGTACTGATTTCAAAAGTTGAAAAAAAAAAAAAAAAATGACTTGGGTGCCATCAGCAAGACTCGAAACCAAAACATTTACTTTCCAGCAGTATTTACAACCATCTGAGCTAAGATCACATCAAAACTGTACAAATTAATATATTTGAACGTATAAATGTATATCAATACATGTAGCTGAGCACTTAGTTGATTTACCGTTGCCCAGTTACAATTTTTACTCCTTAGCAGCTATTTTACCAGCTAAAAAGTGAATCAAATTTATTCCACAGGTCCAAATCCAGTATATATTAATTTTCAAGTCGGTAGATCAAAAATTGACAAAGTAGTTTGGTAGAGATCGTTCCACACATACAAAAAGCCATCTACTATATATATACACACACGGCATAATTGCGTTGACACACCGGTTCTTGTCGGATCACCGAAATAACGTTGAGCCTGGTTAGTACTAGATGGGAGACCATTTAGGAATTCTCGGCGCTGTATGTGCTCTCTGCTCATCTCGGCATTTGTTTCCAGTCGTCCTGTATATACACTTCACTTGCCACTGGTATTTAACAGTCGACTCAGGAGAGGTGTGGTTGGAGATTGCGCACCTCCTGCTAAAAAAAAAAAAATTCACGTGCAGGCACCCCGAGTACAAGTCGAGGGGAAGTAACTGCAACCGATCAATTTAACATTACACTATTTCAAGATACAAATGTTAGAGTGTTATTAAAGGTGACTTTTTTCTAAAAAACTACATTTTGCACATCTACTGGTTCACTTTTCGTAATATTCCGAATTTATACAACTACTACTACTACTACTTCGATATGACACGTAAGTACGTATATATTTTCCCCCGAAATCCATTAATTTCACAATTCCCTATTCTGCACAAGCGTCTATTGTGTTTTCTTTGTCTCTGTAATTCTGGTTTCGTTTTCGTGTTGACGGTGTCAGACGAAAAATTAACGCATATAAAAAAATAAATAAATAAAATAAAAACGGGATTCGGAACTGACAAATGAAACTAAATAAAATAATAAATAAAAGAAAAGGTTTAGTTATTCCCAATTTTGAATACAAATATTTCTGAAGAAGCCTGTGTATATATATACTATTATAGAAAAGGAACTTTGTGTGTGCGCGCGCGCTCGTTCTCTATGGACACAAAAACGGCTAGGCCGATTTTTATGAAATTTCACACAAAGGTACATTATGTGCCTTGCAGCGTTCTCAGATAGGTTTTGTACCGGGATGTCATCGACAAGTATCGATAATCGATAAAATACGATACAAGGAACAGAAAATTTTAACCAAAGTTAACACAACTTACTATCACAAATGCATTTGAGAAGTTTTATTACCACACAAGCCGAAAGGTCCGACATTAGTAGGTTCTTTGATATGACAGGGGCGCATTGGAAATAATTGTTTCTGTTTAAAGCACAATTGAACTATGATACTTGACTTTTGAATTTTAAAATTTAATTCAAATGATTTTATAAAATCAACAATAAGTCCTCTACAGGAAATGAATCGATTTGATTGAAAAATGGGTGGTTTCACGGATTTCAGTAATGATGAAAATTATGAGCGTGTGATCATCATTTAATCCCGAGCAACGTTAAGTCTTCCTGCTAGTATATATTTTTTCTTTTTTGATCAAATATTTACCAGTCAATTTTTTTATGTGTATAAATTGTAATCTTTTCGGATTAAATTCATTTTATTTAAACGATAATTTTCTTGAAAAAAAAAAATAAAAAATAAAAAAAAGGGATATATATAGAGAGAGATGGCAGGAGACAGAGAGAGAGATAGAGAGATGGCAGGAGACAGAGAGAGAGATAGAGAGATGGCAGGAGACAGAGAGAGAGATAGAGAGATGGCAGGAGACAGAGAGAGAGAGAGATGGCAGGAGACAGAGAGAGAGAGAGAGAGAGATAGAGAGATGGCAGGAGACAGAGAGAGAGAGAGAGAGAGAGAGAGAGAGAGAGAGAGAGATAGAGAGATGGCAGGAGACAGAGAAAGAGAGAGATAGAGAGATGGCAGGAGACAGAGAAAGAGAGAGATAGAGAGATGGCAGGAGACAGAGAGAGAGAGAGAGAGAGAGACAGAGATGGCAGGAGACAGAGAGAGAGAGAGAGATAAAGAGATGGCAGGAGACAGAGAGAGAGAGATAAAGAGATGGCAGGAGACACAGAGAGAGAGATAAAGAGATGGCAGGAGACACAGAGAGAGAGATAGAGAGATGGCAGGAGACAGAGAGAGAGAGAGATGGCAGGAGACAGAGAGAGAGATAGAGAGATGGCAGGAGACAGAGAGAGAGAGATAGAGAGATGGCAGGAGACAGAGAGAGAGAGATAGAGAGATGGCAGGAGACAGAGAGAGAGAGATAGAGAGATGGCAGGAGACAGAGAGAGAGAGATAGAGAGATGGCAGGAGACAGAGAGAGAGAGATAGAGAGATGGCAGGAGACAGAGAGAGAGAGAGAGATAGAGAGATGGCAGGAGACAGAGAGAGAGATAGAGAGATGGCAGGAGACAGAGAGAGAGATAGAGAGATGGCAGGAGACAGAGAGAGAGAGAGAGAGAGAGAGAGAGAGATGGCAGGAGACAGAGAGAGAGAGAGAGAGAGAGAGATGGCAGGAGACAGAGAGAGAGAGAGAGAGAGAGAGAGAGATGGCAGGAGACAGAGAGAGAGAGATAGAGAGATGGCAGGAGACAGAGAGAGAGAGAGAGAGATGGCAGGAGGCAGAGAGAGAGATAGAGAGATGGCAGGAGACAGAGAGAGAGAGAGATAGAGAGATGGCAGGAGACAGAGAGAGAGATAGAGAGATGGCAAGAGACAGAGAGAGAGAGAAAGATAGAGAGATGGCAAGAGACAGAGAGAGAGAGAGAAAGATAGAGAGATGGCAGGAGACAGAGAGAGAGATAGAGAGATGGCAGGAGACAGAGAGAGAGATAGAGAGATGGCAGGAGACAGAGAGAGAGATAGAGAGATGGCAGGAGACAGAGAGAGAGATAGAGAGATGGCAGGAGACAGAGAGAGAGATAGAGAGATGGCAGGAGACAGAGAGAGAGATAGAGAGATGGCAGGAGACAGAGAGAGAGATAGAGAGATGGCAGGAGACAGAGAGAGAGATAGAGAGATGGCGGGAGACAGAGAGAGAGATAGAGAGATGGCGGGAGACAGAGAGAGAGATAGAGAGATGGCGGGAGACAGAGAGAGAGATAGAGAGATGGCGGGAGACAGAGAGAGAGATAGAGAGATGGCGGGAGACAGAGAGAGAGATAGAGAGATGGCGGGAGACAGAGAGAGAGATAGAGAGATGGCGGGAGACAGAGAGAGATAGAGAGATGGCGGGAGACAGAGAGAGAGATAGAGAGATGGCGGGAGACAGAGAGAGAGATAGAGAGATGGCGGGAGACAGAGAGAGAGATAGAGAGATGGCGGGAGACAGAGAGAGAGATAGAGAGATGGCGGGAGACAGAGAGAGAGATAGAGAGATGGCGGGAGACAGAGAGAGAGATAGAGAGATGGCGGGAGACAGAGAGAGAGATAGAGAGATGGCGGGAGACAGAGAGAGAGATAGAGAGATGGCGGGAGACAGAGAGAGAGATAGAGAGATGGCGGGAGACAGAGAGAGAGATAGAGAGATGGCGGGAGACAGAGAGAGAGATAGAGAGATGGCGGGAGACAGAGAGAGAGATAGAGAGATGGCGGGAGACAGAGAGAGAGATAGAGAGATGGCGGGAGACAGAGAGAGAGATAGAGAGATGGCGGGAGACAGAGAGAGAGATAGAGAGATGGCGGGAGACAGAGAGAGAGATAGAGAGATGGCGGGAGACAGAGAGAGAGATAGAGAGATGGCGGGAGACAGAGAGAGAGATAGAGAGATGGCGGGAGACAGAGAGAGAGATAGAGAGATGGCGGGAGACAGAGAGAGAGATAGAGAGATGGCGGGAGACAGAGAGAGAGATACAGAGATGGCAGGAGACAGAGAGATACAGAGATGGCAGGAGACAGAGAGAGAGATACAGAGATGGCAGGAGACAGAGAGAGAGATACAGAGATGACAGGAGACAGAGAGAGAGATACAGAGATGACAGGAGACAGAGAGAGAGATACAGAGATGACAGGAGACAGAGAGAGAGATACAGAGATGACAGGAGACAGAGAGAGAGATACAGAGATGACAGGAGACAGAGAGAGAGATACAGAGATGACAGGAGACAGAGAGAGAGATACAGAGATGACAGGAGACAGAGAGAGAGATACAGAGATGACAGGAGACAGAGAGAGAGATACAGAGATGACAGGAGACAGAGAGAGAGATACAGAGATGACAGGAGACAGAGAGAGAGATACAGAGATGACAGGAGACAGAGAGAGATACAGAGATGACAGGAGACAGAGAGAGATACAGAGATGACAGGAGACAGAGAGAGATACAGAGATGACAGGAGACAGAGAGAGATACAGAGATGACAGGAGACAGAGAGAGATACAGAGATGACAGGAGACAGAGAGAGATACAGAGATGACAGGAGACAGAGAGAGATACAGAGATGACAGGAGACAGAGAGAGATACAGAGATGACAGGAGACAGAGAGAGATACAGAGATGACAGGAGACAGAGAGAGATACAGAGATGACAGGAGACAGAGAGAGATACAGAGATGACAGGAGACAGAGAGAGATACAGAGATGACAGGAGACAGAGAGAGATACAGAGATGACAGGAGACAGAGAGAGATACAGAGATGACAGGAGACAGAGAGAGATACAGAGATGACAGGAGACAGAGAGAGATACAGAGATGACAGGAGACAGAGAGAGATACAGAGATGACAGGAGACAGAGAGAGATACAGAGATGACAGGAGACAGAGAGAGATACAGAGATGACAGGAGACAGAGAGAGATACAGAGATGACAGGAGACAGAGAGAGATACAGAGATGACAGGAGACAGAGAGAGATACAGAGATGACAGGAGACAGAGAGAGATACAGAGATGACAGGAGACAGAGAGAGATACAGAGATGACAGGAGACAGAGAGAGATACAGAGATGACAGGAGACAGAGAGAGATACAGAGATGACAGGAGACAGAGAGAGATACAGAGATGACAGGAGACAGAGAGAGATACAGAGATGACAGGAGACAGAGAGAGATACAGAGATGACAGGAGACAGAGAGAGAGAGAGAGATGACAGGAGACAGAGAGAGAGAGAGAGATGACAGGAGACAGAGAGAGAGAGATGACAGGAGACAGAGAGAGAGAGATGACAGGAGACAGAGAGAGAGAGATGACAGGAGACAGAGAGAGAGATGACAGGAGACAGAGAGAGAGATGACAGGAGACAGAGAGAGATAGAGAGATGACAGGAGACAGAGAGAGATAGAGAGATGACAGGAGACAGAGAGAGATAGAGAGATGACAGGAGACAAAGAGAGATAGAGATAGCAGGGGGGGGGCAGAGTGATTGCAGGGAGATAGAGAGATAGAGCTGGCAAGACAAAAGAAAGAGAGAGGGTAGGAGAGAGAGAGAGGGATAGAGAGAGAGAGGGACGTTGAGGTGGAAGGACAAATGAAGAAAGATACAAAACAGATAGCTAGAAACAGAGAGACGAAAGGGTGAGGATATACAGAAAAAGAGTAGACTAAGGCAGGGAGTAGAGGCACTAAATCTAAGCAGACTGACATCACGTATTTTATTTTAAAATCTATTCCTGTAATACATTTGAGTAGTGTAGTTTTAAAAAGGATTGCGATGCTGGACTAGCTTGCTTTACACTATTGATTGGCATCAAAGCATCTGACCCATCACCTTACACTATTGATTGGCATGAAAAGATTTGACCACCTTGTGACACCATGTCTGGGTCGGATCAACTCGGAAGGCTTGACCAATTGATGTAACTAGTCATTGTGCTTTTAGGATTGAAATTAAACAATTTCCACAAATGAATCCGAGCGTTTAGAAGGTTCCTCCTACCGAGTCCTGACTGTAAATCCATAGAAGAATCCACGCTTGCTACGTCATATGCTTTGAGGAAAGAGGATTAAGTGGAGGGGGAGGGAGGGAGGGATGGGTTTATACGTTGAGGATTATACATTTATTAACCATGAGCAAGAGAGAAAGAGAGAAAAGCCAGAGAGACAACAATGAGCAACTACAGAAAAAAGAAGTTAGAAAGACATTGAGTTAATCAAAGAGAGACAAAGAAAGAACAAAGGAAACAAATCTGTGTGCTCACACACATATGCATACATACATGATTTCAACGTCTTGTCAGACGAGTTCCACTCCCTCAGACACTTAAAGTCCATGAGCCCAAAAATGACTTTTTTTTTTTTTTTTTTAAGTCCTACTGGTGCCTTCACACGCTCAAGCAGGCATGACACTGAAGACGGTCTTTGAGATTAATTATTACATGCTTCCAGCATTTCAAGCCTCCACGCGTCACAACTTTTCCATCGCCACAGGACCATTTTTATAGACAAATCCCTGAGGGAGTATCCATACACAAATGATATTACAGAATCTTAGCTTTGTACGAGAGCTAAGTCTCTCTCTCGATTCGAAATGTTGAGATCTAGCCACAAGTAAGAGCAAGATAGCCAGCAACAAGTTAAACTGCAGATCAGCTTAATGCGGGTACTGGTCTCCCGCTTTATGGTTTTTTTTAATCAGAGATTTGCGTCTCCTAGAAAAGTTGTCTTCACCAACGGCTTAAAAGAGTCCTCTCCACCCCAACACACACATACATACACACAAACACACACGGTGTTAGTTGGCCATTGACCCCAAAAAAGGGTTCATTCGCCCTTTGGAAGGTCTTGTTTTTAATCCATCAGGGAGACTAGCCACCCTCCTCACCAAACAAGTCTGGTGGGGGTGGGTACCAGTTTAGTCGCCCGTGACCCGACCATGAGGCAGATAGTATTGGGTTACATGGTACCAGTACCATATGACATAACCTGACATACATATATACACATACATACTGGACGTTTTTCCCCGTTAAAAACGGGCACAAGTTATAGGCTGTTGACTTAGGAGTGCTTTATGCCAAACTAGTGGGGGTACCCGGCATTGCCCGGGTGTGTCAAGGTAGTGTAGTAAGGAACCCCGGCGGGGAGAGGTTTTAAAAAAAAAAAAAAAAAAAAAAAGTGATAGTAGGCAGACAGACAGGCTTGAACAAAGGAGGAAAACTAAAAAGTGAAAAAAAAAACCCCAAAAAAACCTAATGTCTTAGCTGATGCGTCCATGGTGAAACCGGAAGTTGCGAGCATTTAAATTAAGGGTAGTCAATCGAAAGGAGATGATGACTTGTGAAAATGTTGATGAAAAAGCCGACCCCGCCTTGTAAAAAACGGTAGAGTTGAGGGTGAAGGAATTAATGTTTTTGACCAATTTTTCGACAGCCCATGTGAAGAGAGGTGTTAAAAAAATAGTAGTAGCAAGGGCAGGGAGGGCCAACATGGAGAGAGGTGTCAAAAAAAAAAAAAAAAAAAGAAAAAGTGATAGGCAGGCAGGTTCGATCCTGTGATGTGAAGGCGGAAAAGAAAGTGTAAAAAATCTGACGTGTTACCGATGCTTCATCGACGGACCGGAAGTTCACAACATTGAAATTAAGGAAAGTCAATAAATTGATATGATACGATGACTTGCAAAACATGGTGAAGCCTTAAAAAAAAAAAAAAAAAAAAAAAAAAAAACGACCCCTCCCTGTAAAAACCGGCCAGTTGAGGGTGAAGGAATTAGTACTTTTGGCCAATTTTTCGATATTTGTTTTCCGAAGGGTCAAGGTTTAAAACGATTACCAGTTTAACGATGCACTATCACCTCTGCTGAAAATTTTTGCGAGACATGCAAAAGCACACACACATTTTGTCTTTTATATATATAGACTAGCGGGGGGGGGGTACCCGCTTTGCCCGGGTGTTTGAAGGTGTGTGTGGTTTTGGGTAAATCAAAACACCCGGGTGTTTGTGTCGGGAGGGGGGGGGGTAAAATAAAAAAAATTTTTGTAGGTAAGTATTGTAGGTAAGTATGAGTCAAAGTTGGAAATTAAAGTGGAAAAAAAACGTGCAACGTTAACCACTGGGCTACCACGAAATAGTAATGGAAACATGTTTAAATTTATTTAAGTATTAAAACTTGGCAGGTGTCCGTTCTTAATGAGATGAACTTTGACTGTGGGGCAGTATTTTATTTACTGCAGGGTAGGATTTTTAAAATTTTTTTTTGTTTCCCCAAGATGTGAGGAAAACCAGTGTCCCATAAAAAGGGATTGTCCAAATTGAATAGTAATTGTTTGATATAAGGAGAAACTCCACATTGATCAAAGCTGATTGCTTTTGGACGTTTCCGGAAAAATGCCGCCAGAATTAGTTTCGCTTTTATCATACAAAAAAGCTTAATGCACATGCGGCGATCGAAAAATGTTTAATATTTATCTTTTCAAAGTCGAGCAAATTAAATAGACAGGCGGCCCTCGTTAACTCTTAGATATTATCATTCAAACGTGATATAAAAAGTTTTAAGAAAGGAGCCGACCGAGAAGTCCAGCGAAAAAAGCCTTTTACAAACATACATAAAAAGCGAACATACACACATTTTGTCTTTTATATATATAAATTGATGCTTGAATATAATTAAAACTGTGCATATTTTTGCATTAGACACTAATCCTTATAATAAACGTTTATACGAAATTTCAACCAGATCAGCTCAGTAGTTTCCGAGAAAACTTCTAGCGTAGTATTGTCAGGGAATATTTCTACTTATTAATTTTGTACAAATTTTCCATCTGTGAACATATTACTATAGGACTGCCGCTCAATAGACTGCAATTTGGTTATTTTAAAATCCATTATTAAAAAATACTTGCCGTAAACCGTCCTCATAAGGAATCAATTTCAATTTTATAACATTCTTCATAATTTTTTTTTTTTTTTTTATATGGAGGTCACCACTTATCAAGGCCCGAAGGCCACTCAGGGATAAGGGTTATTGCGTGTACAGTAATCAATGAGATAGTATTGTAGTAATCATTAGGATTGGGAGTTTTGATAGAGTGTCTTACTTAAGGGGGTGGTTTGTCAGGAATTTGTTTATGTTGGACTTGAAGACGTCCAAGTTGTAGTCAGGTGGGAAACAGGTAAGTGGCAGAGAGTTCCACTGGCGTGCAGTTCTAAGAAAGAAGCTTTGCTCATGGGATCTACGTTTGGATTTAGGCACAGATAAAGAGCGGGGAAAATTATTGACAGTAGTTTCAACCAGACGGGTGTTTCTCGTGAAAGATTGGTGAGGAGGGATGAGGGATTGGAGCTCAGACGAGCACCTGTCATGGAAATAGCGATAAAAAAAAGACAGGCTCGCAACGTCTCTTCTGTGGGAGAGAGGTTGCAGGGAAGAGAAAAGGGCATCCCCCACTAAACCACGAAGTCTATTTTGTACTCTGTCAAGGCAGGATAAGCTGTTTTTAGCAGCGCCTGCCCAGATGTGGCAGCAGTACTCCATCCTTGGACATACTTGGCTTTTATACAGATAGAGAATTGCATCAGTAGTGAGATATGTTCTGGAGCGGTAGAAGGATCCCACCATCATTTCATTAAATATTATCCTCGAGTTGCTTGATAAAACGATAATGATTAGTAAAAAAGATATATATTACACACACACTAGCAGACTGTCCAGCGTTCCCTGGTTGTACAATGCACTAAAATTTTAATTCATGCAGATTTCGTATTTATTATTACATATTTATTATTACACAGCCAATTCCCTATTGATTATCATATTGTACCAAATAGATAATGATTTCAAAAGTGTAAATAATAAAAAATAATAAAGCCGAGCATACAGGGTCCCCCTCCACGAGTGAAAAATCTATTTTCACCATGACTAATGTTTGTGCAAAATTTAAAAAAATATCCGATTTGTGACTGAGAAAAGTGTGAACAAATGAACGGACGAACGATTTTGGCAATTTTACGCATATAATCCCCTCTAGAGAGGCAACTGCATTTACCCTGGAAAATCTGTTCGACCAAAAATTTACTCTCACCATGACTAATGTTTGTACAAAAGTTTTTTTTAAAAATCCAAAATATACTTATTGATAAGAGAACGGATAAACCGGAGTGAATTACTAGGTTCAATCGATCCTTTGTCAGGGGGGAGGGAGGCTAGGTTATCATCAGCTAGAATCGACACCAAAACAATCTTTTTTAGCCTTGTCCATAAATATGCGACCTAAATCCATACAAAAACGTTGAACCTGCTAATTAGCACATGCGGCAGAAAGAAATAGAGATAATTGATATATGCCAGGCTAATTTTTTTTTTTTTTTGACCACTTAGAAGCTATTTTACTAAAACCCAAATAGAAAGTGTACCACAGGCCCAAATATCATATCAAGTTTCGAGACCAAAATATAAGAGAGGAGTTTAGTAGAGAATTTCCAAAGATTACTTTATATATATATATATATATATATATATATTAGTGCAAAATTTTGTTGAAAATTCTAAGACTCACGCTTTCTTTTTTTTTTTATAACCTTCGTTTATTTCCTGGATTTTTTTTTCCATTACAGCTGTTTCGTTAGTGGGAAGTCAATTCTTCGATTTATGTTTCCATAAAAATATCCTGTCCCCACCAACTACTTCAGATATATATATATATATATATATATATATAATAAATAAAAATCATGGATAATCATGTTGATACACTGGTTCTCGTCAGATGACTAAACTTGAGCAATATTGAGCCTGGCTAGTACTAGATGGGAGACCATTTGGGAATTCTAAGTACTGTATGTCCTTCCGCTTATCTCAGCATTGTTTCCAGTCGTCCTAAACACCACTGGTATTTAACAATACCGAATCAGGAAAAGTGCGGTTGGAGATTGTGCAACTCTTGCCAAAAAAATTCCACATCTCTAGATTCCACATGTCTATGGATACCCACTTTACGTGGGTATCCATAGTCTCTCAAACCTGAAGGAAGCTGCCATATCCTGAATAAATGTATACCATTTTGGGTGATAAAAGCCTTTCTGGTTAATTTACCACCAAGGGTTATTGTTTGTTTCTTCAATTTTTTAGGGCAACGCTCGGACATGGGTCCTGCCAGTTGTATCAATAAATTTAAGTTTTAGACAAAATGATCAAACAATAATAAATAATCAAACAAGACAAAACTTAATTGGGGACAGGGAAGAGGTCAACGTAAAGTATCAAATGTTATCCATACAAATCGCGGATATATTCTTAATCCTCAATCCCAGCTATTCTACGTCATCTTTGAATTAATGATTTTGCTTGTGTTGTATAATTATGTATAGTTATAGAACGTCTATTATCCCAAGCTTTATTTTTTTTTTTTCGTTGTAAAAGAGAATTTATTGCTAATAGCTTGAACCCCGGCCCCTACTGAGAAAAACTGAGGGGCTCAACCATTAGACCTTGCGTCACATCTCCTCGCAATAAAAGGGAGGTAAATACCAACAAGCATTTAAAAGATGTATATTTTAATGTATTCTTCAAAGTGTATCGGCTGGCATGAAAGGGAAGTGAAGAAGAAGCAGGAAGTGGTGTACTTACCTAAAGAAATTGTCATCTTTTTTGTTGACCGGGCACCTGTACCAAGTGAGTAAGATCACTGCAAATGTGATGGTTGCTATCAAAGCAAATTTGCTCAAAAATCTCATGGTGAAAATGTTTCATGAGCTGAAAAATAAAAAAAATAATTTTTTTTACAAATTTATACAAAGATTGTTAAGAATTTAATTTTTATACAAATTAAAGAAAATGTTTTGTGTTAGAAATGAAAAAATAGGATTGTAACGTTTTATAATTTGTTTTTTTTAGAATGAAAGTTTAGTAATTTGTATTAGTGTACACTCCTCTAACACTAACCATCCACCAAAAATGATAGAAAACAAATCAGTGTTTGTAATAAGATTCATATGAAATATTAGAATCAGGGCGGTTAAAAAAGAGAAAACTTCTAAAATGGGGAAATTTAAAAAAGCAAAATGAAAAAAAAAATCGTATAAATCGGTATAAAAAAATTATCATTATGGAAACGATAGAGTTGCTCTTTGCTTTTTCAATTATCCTAATTATTAAAAATGGACTCGTCTAGCAATTTTCCTTACTAACATATGACAAGACGGCTATATATCGGGAATAAACAAATAAAATACGACCTTTACATATATACTAGCATTTAAGCCCAGCATTGCCCGGGTATTTGGAGGTGTATATTGAGCAAAAAAAAAAAAAAAAATGGCAGTAGGAAGGTAGGCTCGAACCCGTCCCGCAAAGGAGGAAAAGAAAGGGGGAAAAAACCTGACGTCTTTGCTGTTACGACCACCGCCAAACCGGAAGTGACGTAGGTTTAAATTAAGGCTAGAACATCGAAAGGAAAGGATGACTTTCGAAAATATCGGCGAAAAAAAGCGACCTCCCCCTGTAGAAAAGTGCCCAGTGTAAAGTGAAGATATTAATGATTTTAGCCATTTTTTTTATATTTGTCGTCTGAAAGGTCGACCTTCAAAATAGTACTGATCTTGTAAAAATCCGTCGCCTCTGTCGAAAGTTTTAGGCAGACATGAAAACATACATACATTTATATATATTGGTAAAATATTTTCGACCCAAACCGATTAAAAAGCTTGCCCTATCTCTGAATACCCTTTATGTAAAATTTCAAATGTTTAGACCAGAAATTGTTGGAGTAATTTGGTAGAGACCGCAGAAGTACAAATTTTAAAAAAAATTTTGACCCCTATTATGACCCTTTAAAATTTATTGTTTGGGGCTAAAATCAAGTTATTAAGTTAGCTCCATGTCAAGGGATCTATATCTTAAATTTCAAGTGTTTAGAGCAAAAAGTGGAGGAGTTTGGTGGGTCAAATCGTTGAACTTTGACCCCTTAACAGCCAAATTTCTGGCCGAAAACCGATCAAAGATTTCCCCCAATCTCAGTACCCTGTATATTAAATTTTGAGCCTGTAGACTTAAAATTGACAGAGTTATTGCGTAGGGAAATGTAATCACAGACAAGTTCACTTATCTATCTCTCTCTCTCATATATATATATATATACACACACACAGACTGTTCCAAAAAAAATAAAAAAATTACTTCACTTTAGAGGTCAATAATTTTGGCAATTTTCGTTGAAATGACCTCAAGTTTTAACAGCTTATATAGAAACCTGCCAGAGAGACGGATCGGTCGTGGTGGTGAGGAAAACAATTTGCTGCTGAAATGGCCACAATGATCACCTGACCTGATACCGCGTGATTTTTTCTTCTGTGGATATGTGAAAGGACTCGTCTGTCGCCCTCCCTCCTCTTCTTGCTAACGTTGAAGAACTCAAGCAGAGAATCACTGCCGCACTGGAGAATGTTACCAAAGGCATACTACAGCGTGTTCGGCACGAGTTTGATTACCGACTTGACGTGTACGGAGTCACAGGCGACGCTTATATTGAACATTTGTGAAAATTATGAAATCTGTCATAAAATCTATAAATCTTTTTTTTCTTCTTTGAAAGGTTAACTAATAAAACTTATGATTTTCAACATAAAATTTGTTCAGTTTCATTAAGATACGCCAAGTAGTTTCCGAGATATTGACATAAATGACGTCAACATTTTTGGGACACCCTGTATATATATATATATATATATATATATATATATATATATATATATATATATAGGAAAGAGAATCTAGACATTGTATTAACCGGAAGTTGAAGTGGCTTTTGGTTATGACCGTGACACCATATTTAATATATGAAAGTCATTCCGTCATCTATGGAGAAGTATATATATTATATATGATTACTTTATTTAATCAAATAAATTAATACATGAAGATATAATTTATGCGTAAATTTTTCAGTATTTACTTCAACAGTGCTAAATACATAGGTAGAGCAAGATAGTAAGTTATGAAAATATATGTGGCAATTAAGCTACACAGGCATAAGCCTGACGAATTCTCACGAGAATGAAACGCGGAATATTCTGTGTAGCTTAGTTGCCATATATATTTTCATAGGGGAGTTGGATTTTTGACACATTAAAAACACTCCTTTAAAAATCGGAGTCATCTGCATTTTCATTCTTTTCTTTAAAAAAAAAAAAAAAAATTAAAAACTTTAACTGAATATATCCATACTATATGTGCTTTAAAATTTGTAATGATCGATTGATTAGTTCATGAGTGAAACCTGTACATAGTAATATACAACTATGTATACACAAATTTATATATATATATATATATATATATTATATACACACACACAATTAAATACATATATTATTTATATTCTATCCCCAATGAATGACTTTTGTAACTGTCTATGTTCGTCAAGATAAAACATTTGCTTTATTGATTGTGTTCCGAGTGATAAATGGAAAAAGGACAGTTTCCAATTGACTTTTGGTAAGAGAGAAAAAAAAAAAAAAAAAGCTCAAACTTCAGTTTGTCTTACACAATCGACTCTATTATGTTCCCAACACAATCGACTAATAAAAATACGTTGAAATTTGATTCAATAGCGCGCATACACACACACACAAAAAAAAAGTGCCAAGAAAATCCTTTCATGTGAGAAATGTTTCTTACGTTTCAGTATATTATTGTTGTGTTGTTCAAGGGCAGAAAAAGAAACAAGGTGGTAGATTTAAGAATGTGCGTTGTCTGTAATTGTATTGGAATCGTCCCATCACTTATATATATACTAGCAGGGAGACCAAACGCTGTTTGGGAGTGAATGATGATTAACGAATGTTTCACAATCCAATAATTTTTGTCATCCAAATCGGTAAAATTCCCCATTTGTCAATCAAATCCGATTTATTGCCTGCTCTACTTGGGGACTCATCACACTGCACTGGGGGGAAGTTTCACATGTCTTCTCACAGTGACTTAGTCCGCAATAAAAATTCATTGCACTGTAGAGAACCTACTGTTGATTTTATCTAATGGCTTAAATTAAAGTTTACAATGCAAAAAAGTGCAAGTATCATGCTTCAATTGTGCTCTAAACAGAAATATTTATTCCAAACTCGCCCCTGCTATATCAAAGAACCTACTGCTGATTTTATATGCCGAGTTCTTTTGCTTGTGCAATGATAAAACTTCTCAAATGCACTTGTATAAGGATATTAACTTTGGACAAAATCGGACTGTTCTGTATTTAACCAGATTTTTTCTTTTTATTATCGATGCTTATCAGAGGCATTTCGATACAAAACCTAAGAACACTCTCAGATACATAAAGTACATTTGTGTAGAAATTAAAAAAAAATTGGGACCAGCCGTTTTGGAGTTCATAGAAAAAAAATTTAGACACACACAAAATGAGTTTTATATATAAACAGAGATAGAGATGCATTAGTGCTGAAAGATTAATTGGAATCAAGAATAAAAATCGTTTGGAACTTTTTAGAATATCAGAATCGGTACAAAAATATTTTAAGTGTAATTTCCGATATCAAAAATGATTCTTGAAAAAAAATTTTTTTTTTTGAAAATTTTAATTTGCACAAATGGTATTTATTGATTTTGAACTATCAATAAAACTCAAATTTACACATAAATATAAAAATAACAGAAAAAAAAAATACAAAAATTACCGAAAATGAGAGGAGTGAATAACGAAAAAAAAAAAAAAAAAAAAAAAATGGCACAAGCGAAATATAGATGAAAATCTTGCAATGAATTTATTAAAATCTTGGGAAAATATTAGGACGTTTATCAAATTAAAAAGAAAATTATATTTCAAAGCAAATGAAAACTGCTATCCCTCTAAAAAAAAATTAAATGAAAAAATTCTACATTTTAAATTTATGTTAGAATTAGTATCAACAAATGCATAGGAATCAGGAATTTAGAAGAGAATCGCTAATTGAACCAGAATCGAGAAAAATATTGGAATTGTCCCATAATTTTATATATATATATATATATATATATATATATATATAGAGAGAGAGAGAGAGAGAGAGAGAGAGAGAAATCAATATGAAAAATATATAAATGTTTATATCATTTCTGTATTTATTTCCTATGTGTTGACGTGTAGGAATACAAAAAAACAATCTTTCGAGAAAAAAAAAACAAAAAAAAAACGAAAATGTTTCTTTCAAAAGCACAATTTCGACTGAATCTTCGGTCTTCTTCAGTATGAAAATATATACACACACACATAAACTCAGAGGTAAAAGTGATAAAAACAAGATAAAAACTGCTCAATATATTAGTAGAGCTAAATATGCTTTTATTTTACAACTTCAAGTGTTAACTCAGCCCATTACAATCGTTTCAGCGAAACACGTAATTTTGCCTCCTCTAACTTTGAGCATCTGAGGAGGCAAAAAGAAAAATGGGGTTTGTATTACTGTAC
>NC_136518.1:62458824-62467601 GCF_053919585.1 Euprymna scolopes
GAGCTGCTTCCACAGACTTCCGGCCATGTTTGAATTCATGATGTCAGCATTTTACAAGGTTATATGATGAGCCATTATCACCATAAGTTTCTTTCGTTTCATCAAAAGTCTGTGGTTTGCGTCCTTTCAAATACAAAAACCGGATCACTGTTCGACATTTAACAGGCTCCATTTCACACCTGACTCAGTTCAAATACCTGTAAAACAGAAACCACAATTAGTTCAGAGCTGTAATTTGCCACATAACCCATAGAAATATAAATCACTGCACATGCAAAATTTCAGCTAGATCAGATAACTGGAAGTGGGTCAGGGGCTTTACTTATTGCACACCCCTCGTACACATATATATATATAATGTCCTGCAGGCCAGCTTCAGTTGTGTCCCAGCAGGGCGACTATTGAATATATATATATATATATATATATATATATATATATATATATATATATATATATATATACACGTGTGTGTGTGTGTGTGTGCTTGCAACATTCCGACTTCCGGTCGTTTAATAGTTCGATAGGCAATTTTCCTCAATTCTCGTTTTAATTGTCGGTGGCCTTGAGTTAAGATGTTAACCTACGAAGGCAAGAGTGACTTTGTAATTGGGTTCGAATCTCCCGTCTAGTAGTAATTATCACTTTCGACACTGATGATTGCCTGAGTATGAAACACTAATGTCAAGTTTTTCAACCTTTAAAATTATTTAAAAACTTAACCTTTAGTAAATTACAAATTTTGTTCGTTTTGAAAAAAAAAAAAAAAAAAAAAAGATTTTTTAAAAGACCTTGTATTCTTACACAAGAATAAAAAAAAATAGAGAAAAAATATAAAACTTTGATTTTTGTACTAATTATATATGTGGGGGGATGTGCGCTGATCTAGCCACACTTAGGAGCTGTGATACAGCGAAACAGTTTTGATGGCAACATAAGGCCCACCTCTTCTCGGGTCGAGCACTCTTGGTAACTGATATCGACTACTACTTCTTTAGCGTAATGCTAAACTTATAATAAATAAACAAATGTAGCACTGAGGAGAGTGGCGATCAATGTTTGTACAAAACATTGTTAGATAGCATTGCCGATAGCTCATGTCTCACTGGCCTGATGCATGGAGTTACTATCAACTGTTCATCAGACGACTTGTTGGTTCGATCCCTGGCCTGGGATGGCTTCTTGCTAGCCACACAGGAAAGTTTATACAGCAAAGCAGTGTGTGTGTATATATATTTATTATTTTTAGAATGTAATTATCCACTGACACGTGTTTCGTCGTCTACGACTCATCAGATTGGCTGAATATAGCGAGATTCGAAACCGGGACACCATGGTAATGAGCCTAAGCCCCTTACCTCTGACCCATCTCGCCAACTGTCTGGATATATCGCGATTTACTTAGATGTTTGTTTTGGTTTTAACGATATGTTTTGAATGAATTCAATTATTTACGAAAGTGCATTTTTACCTAAATGCGAGTTGGGAATAATTTTCCCTTTAACCAATTTGGTACCCCCACATGGGGAGCGGTATATTTATTATTTTTAAAATGTAATTATCCACTGACATGTGTTACACGCGCGCGCACACACACATACACACACACTGTCGAATCACAACGTACGAGGTTCCGGCGATTAAATTGGCCGAAATCCATACAAATGATTTTTTTTATAGTAGTGAAGGTTTTGTGTCAGATCATCTACACTTTCGTACAACTGCTCCTCTCAGTCGGTTTTAATGATAAAACAACTTTTTTGAAAAAATAAAATAAAGTGTGTGGCGTACCGGTAAAACAATTTTTTGTAAACAATAAAATTGAATAAAGTTTATTTTCACAAGAATCTTTATACATTTATCTAGCGAATAAACATAAAATTACATATGAAAGACTACGTTAATTATTTTTTTATTCAACTCATGCAACAGTCAGTTTCATTTAAAAAAAAAAATAAAATAAAATTCATACCTGTTGCACAAGTTGAATATTTTAAAAATAATAAAACGTTCTTTTTCGTATGTAATTTTATGTTTATCCGCTAGATACATTCATAAGGATACTTGTAAAAATAAACTTCATTGACTTTTACTCTTTAGAAAAATATATTTTACCGGTACGCCAAACACACATTTATATAAAAAACAAAAAGAAAAAAAGTTGGTTTCATTTTAGAATTAAAACACCAAATTTCTATCCATTGCTTAAGTTGGATTATTAAAAAATAACGTGGGGTTTTCATATGTTTATTCGCTAGATAAAAATGTAGAAAATAAACGTTTTTTTTTTGTTTGTTTATTTTTATACGACAAATAACACCTAACAACTTTTGACGTAACAAAATGACGGATAGATATGTGGCGTCCCAAAAAAGAACTAACGACTACATTAGTTATAATCGTTATGGAACGGGTATGATACTACATACATATTACCGCACCTTCCTGTCCTCTTTTCCTGCTAAATCCAAGATTAAATGTCTAATGAATGCGTTCACCTTTCAAATATTTTAGCGTACAACTATACTGACGACGAGGATTTTTATCTTTTTACCTTGTTTATTGCTGTTGCAAATAAAATCCGTTTTACAGAATTTCAATTTAAAACTAAAAATCCCATCAAATATGATTATTTTATAAAAAAAAAAATAAAAATAAAAAAAAACGAATTATATACAGAAATTATATGCTAGACAAGCAGAAAATTTGAATTTAAAGAATTCACATTTCAACCTGAAATGTAATTTAAAACACTCACAATTCAGTCGGATTTATATCCGCTTTCACTGTTTTGAATTGTTACAACAGTTTTCTGTATCATTATAATTGTACCTATTTACAATGCCTCCCCACGGGACAGAGTTAGACATCAGGGTCGTTTTTTAACGTGGAGAAAAGGTACAAAAATAAAAATTGTCTCAGTCGTGAAGGATTTCTCCTCCGCCGAAAGAGAACAAGAAATGGAAAGGCAGCATCTGAAGGACAGATACTACACTTTGATCTTGGCCAAAAGGCCAAAATCGTAATTATGAACGAAAGTGATCTCTGATGATTATACAGGGTGGACGCTAGAAAAGCGGGAAATTTGAAGGTCAGCTTAGTATTAAACTTCTGCCGATGGCAAATTCCATTTGTAATTCTTATACACTTATCTACTGTATTAATAATTTCACACTCGCCGCTTGCAACATTTCCTAAAGTGTTTCGCGAAACTATACATACATTTTCATCACCGTTTTAAAATGATTACATGTATTTAAAATAAAATGCCTCTCTCGAATACTTCTTCCCATACAGAAGTGTGTGTATATATATATATATATATATATATATATATATATATATATATAAGTAGTTAATAAATCATGTTAAAAAACACTTTGAAAAAGAGTTAAAAACATATTTAATTTTAAAAAGGAAGCACAAATGGATAGTCCCTAATCCGTGGAGTTTCGAATAAATACTTTCCTTCTCATCAGAGAAGGCAGGGATTAGCAAAATGCGGGATCGGATTTTGCTTGCAAAAGTATTTAATGAAACTACAAGTCATAGATCTTACTTGGTAAAAAAAATAGTGAAGCAGGGGAAATAGGGGAAGGAAATGGTGATTTTACGTGAATGGATGGTCTGGCGAAGAGTAAAATATCCAATAACGGTAAAATCCGAAAAAGTTGATTAAATTTCCATAAGTAAAATCCAAAGGAAACGCGTTAATGGAAAATGGTTCAAAGTAATCCAAAAGGCAGAATTCTGTGGAATTCACAAATGGGTACAAGGAAAAAAGGAATGAGTTCAAAAAATATTAAAGGAAGATAAATTGTGCGTAGAAAGGAGAAATGTTTAAAACATATATACACACTTCTTAGTTATTAAAGTAAAAAAAAAATTAAGCATTAACATAATATAACCCTAAAAAAAAAAAAAAAAAAAAAAAATAGGTTCCCAATCTAACAATACTGAATTATGGACCGGCATGTATTAATGTCCACTATTGCAATAAATAGCAGAATAAAACATTGGTTTTGTATTAGTTTATGTAAATAGACAATCTTACGCATAAAGTTACAAATAATAAAATGATATATTACTGCAATTAATGTCATCCATCCATAATGATTATCGGCAATGTTTTCTATAGCTTGGCTTTATAACGCATTATAAAAAAACCCCTCATTTTTTTGTTTTTAAGTTATTGTACTTATTAATAAAACTTCGCAACATTTTAAATTCGGCACAATTACAAATCTGAATGGATTTTATCTTCGGTCGTCCTAATACTATTTTTACATTTCCAAGCCATTACAAACGAGTCATTAAAACGACTGTTACACCTACATGCATGGTGACTGAAAACCTGTGCTCCAGCATTGTCATTGTTGACCTATTTGTCAGTCCATAATGAAAACATAGATCTTGCAGTGATCGTATAGCTCTTTTTTTTCCTGGGATTGATCTCAATTCGACCGATCATTTTCCTTTATCTGGAGGACTGGCATTGTCTGGCTGCTTGTAGTTTTTCCAGAGGGGCCTGTTATATATATGATCCATTACCTCTTCTTGTTCAAATAATGAGTGTGTGTGAAGCTTTTGTTAAAAAAAAAAAAAAAGGTTTTGCGCAGAACCAATTCCAATCCATGCAATTACCATATGTGTGGGATTGTGCGTGTGTGTTATGTCTGTGCGTGACATACACATACATAACACACACACACACACACACACACACACACACACACACACACGTAGCCGGAACATGTTTTGTTCTTTTAAAAGAGGTGGTGTTTGATAAACATTGCTGGGGAGACAGGATTTAATATACTGTTTTGCTTTTAAATCCTCGAAACAAGTATTTCATGGTAAACAACTGCCGATACTTGGAAACTTGGGACTATTGTGAGTTCGAAAAAGCAAGGTGATTCAGCAGTTGCGGATTAAATGACTTACTGACAAAATAATTTTCCAACGAAGGAAGAAAAAAAAAAATCAAAATAATCTTTTACATTTTTATATAGTTTTCAGGGTTAAAAAAAAACTTCAAAATCTATATAGATCACACACACACACACGCAATATATATATATATATATATATCACGACGATGTTATTTCTATCGGTATACACCAGTCATGCGCAGCTCTCCTCAGAGGCGGAAATAAATCACATCTCGTCCAAACAAACGAGACGTCGGCGAGAAAATAAACAAAACCCAAAAACATACAAAAAAAAAAAAAACACTATTTTATTTATTGTAAACTTATTCACGGACAATACTCACATTTTAGAACAACCGCTAGGGGGAAGAGATGTTATGTTTAACAAATTTTGATTGTTCAAGTTTAAATAAAACTCGACGCAATTAACCAGCAAAATCGCAGAGAAAAATTAGCCCCCCCCCAAAAAAAAACACAAGTTTTTCTTTTGTTGTAATGGTTTATTTTAAAAGGATTTTTTTTTTGATATAAGCAAGTAAGAGTCGGCGTGAATCCGTGATGTGAGAGTTAAAAAAAAAAAAAAATTTTTTAATTTCACGCGTCCGAATAACGCGTTTAAAAACGACTCCACAGGCTGATTTTCATCATGTATTAATGTTTGACTAGCAAAAACATCCGACTAAAAAAAAAAAAAAAAAAAAAAAAAAAAAAATACATGTTAAAAATCAACAAAGTCTATACTATTTCTGAAATGGCCTTTTAAGTGTAGATTGCAGTATGATGTTGGTCCTGTGTAGTTCTAGGAGGTCTACCCTTCCAAGCTTTGCCTTGTCTTTTTGAGAAGGAGTTAGTTTTTGTCCAGGCATTTTTTTTTTTTTTTTTTTGCAGGTCAGGGGGCTCCTTTTCGAGGGTGCAAACTCTCTGAGTCCACTTTCCGATCCTTGTGTAATATTTCTCACCGTAAGAGAGAAAGATGAATAGTCATCTATTAGACATTTCTCTCCCAAAGCCTCTGTCACATATATCCCCCCCCTCCTCGTCCGTATCTCTGATAACTGGTTCAATATAATTGAAACCAGATTAGTCATCCGTATTCTTTGGATTCATCAAACTACTGTTCTCATCTTGAGAGCGATTTTCACAACGTTTCCTCCGATCTTCTTCACGTGTATCTTGTCGAATGGAATGAGTGGAATTTCGAGCGGAGGTAGCGTGTTCTTGTTCCATCAGCCCTGACTGGATAAAGGCCCCAAGTAATTCGCAATTGCATTTTTTTCCGTCGCTATACTGAGGATTGAACCTTCAAGAGAATATCATTTTTTACAATCGACTTTTCAAAAAACTTAACCACTGCGCCACGGATCCTTGTAGAAGGACACATCGACCGAAACGTTGTTAAAAATCACTCAAGATGAGAACAGTAGTCTAATGAATCCAAATAATACGAATAACCAATCCTCGTCTAAAAAAAAAATCCAGAAACGTTAGATTAGTTAGCTGATGAATTCTTTTTACTTTTTTTTTTTCTGTTGGTTTTAAGAAAAAAAAAAAAAAAAAAAAAAAAACAGGGAAATTGAAACCGTATTACTTTCTGACCTTCTTCCATGTATTAACGAGTGATTGTAAAGAAATAAATATTAGTTTGTTTATTTGTTTACTAGCTGGTGTTGCCCGGTCGTACAATACGCTTAAACATGATATTTTAATTTGTGCAGATTGCATATGTATTATAGAATCGATACTTAATTGATTATTCTTAGTTCCGAGGAATAATTTGCCAGGTGGATTAATTCGCAATCAACAAAACAAATCAACAAATACACAAATAACAAACAAATACATAAATAACAAACAAATACATAATAAACAAATACATAAATAATAAACAAATACATAAATAATAAACAAATACAAATAAAATAAAATACTAATAAATACATAGTAACTAGGGCTATGACAAGAATATTCTTATTATATTGACTCGAGTATATATCCGACACGGTTAATCAATCGAGAACCACATCATACTATCTGAAAAGATAGTAACTGATATATACTCGAGCGTCAAAATGAAAAGAATATTCTCTTGTCATAGACCTAATAATATTTAAAATCTCTCTAAGTGACGAGCCCCGCTCCACGCCTGACTAACTGTACCTTTTACCATTTGGTCATAAACAGTGCGTAAGGTTTAATTTGGTTTTAAACCGAAGGTGAAAGAAAGACGGAGATCACGAAAGAGCAAGATTATATATATATATATATATATATATATATATATATATATATATATATATATATATATATATAAAATTTTAGTCATTCAATAAATTTTAAAATTTATGACGTGAAATATTTAAATTTTATATCAAAAGATTTTTATTATTATATGTAAGACAAAGAATACATTTGAAATATAACTCCTTATCCTATCGTATTTCGATGTCTACCATCTCTTCAGAGGAGAAAATATTAGCAAATTATTATAATGGCTTACATGTTACTTGTTAAAGTCAGTGAGACATGGAAAATCACAATTAAAAGTTGTTTATCGAGCAATTTTTATTTAGGCGAGATAGTACTTATAGAATATTACTGCCAATAATATTTTGTAAAACTTATAATCACAGGTTTCCATACCAGTTGATTGTTAGATAATTTTATTCTGATATATATATATATATATATATATATATATATAACTTTTTTAAATAATAATAGCAAAGACTTTTGCTGGCGAGGACTACTATTGAGCGTAACCAGTTATACAGTCCTTTCGAAATTTTCATCTCTATTTTATCGTTATCTACTGAATATTTTTAATGAAACCTATATGAAATATGTTCCTTATTAAAGTGTAAAGATTTTCTATTCTGAAAGTTTTTAAAAAATTTCATCTGAAAAAGTTATTTTAAAGTTTTTGTTAAAAGAATTAAGATTTTCTCATTATTCAGACATGTATGACAAAGAGGGAGCTGCAAAAAAGATGTGAGGAGAAATACAAACTGAAACAGAGAGAATATTCAGACCTGTAATAATACAAAGAGGGGGTTGCAAAAATGAGTTGTGGTGTGAGGAGAAATACAAACTGAAATAGAGAGTAGGAGTGTTTTTATAAATACATGCAAAACCATTCATTTTTTTAAATCCAAATTAATAAATTAAATAAAATATAATCTTAAAGATACGATACAAGTTAGAAAAGCATTTCATCCAAGGCGTGAAAATTGTTAAACAAAATGTTTTTACTACAGGCTTTAAAAATCAAGGTACAAGATTCAATTTGAAATTAATTTATCTTCAAAGTGCACTTTTATACATTTTAGAAAGTAAGGTATTAAATTTTTATACCTTTGTAAAATTTGTAAAAGTGCACTTTGAAGATAAATAAATTTCAAATTGAATCTTGTACCTTCATTTTTAAATTTTTAAATACATTTATGTATTTGTGTAAAAATATTTTGTTTAACAATTTTCATGCCTTGGATGAAATGCTTTCTAACTTATATATATATATATATATATATATATATATATATATATATATATTACCCGTGACCCGTTGGGTCAGTATGCTATATTAGCTATGGAATTCTAGCTATGGAATTGTGACGTAAAGAAAATGTTTTTGTTTTTTTATATAACAAACATTTCTATGAAAGTATATTAAAATGAAAAAAGGATATAGATAGATTTCTATGAGTCGTTTTGTTTATTATAATTGATTATTTTTAAACAAAAAATTTACAGTTACTGGATTATAAGTGGTTGGCCATACTTATAGGTAAATGTGCACTGAATAGATTACCATAATACTTATTATAGTTGAATTCAAAATTTCTTTTT
>NC_136518.1:62467701-62522701 GCF_053919585.1 Euprymna scolopes
AGAATAGGAAAGAGAGAGAGAGAGAGAATAGGAAAGAGAGAGAGAGAGAGAGAATAGGAAAGAGAGAGAGAGAGAGAGAATAGGAAGAGAGAGAGAGAGAGAATAGGAAAGAGAGAGAGAGAGAGAATAGGAAAGAGAGAGAGAGAGAGAATAGGAAGAGAGAGAGAGAGAGAATAGGAAAGAGAGAGAGAGAGAGAATAGGAAAGAGAGAGAGAGAGAGAGAATAGGAAAGAGAGAGAGAGAGAGAATAGGAAAGAGAGAGAGAGAGAGAATAGGAAAGAGAGAGAGAGAGAGAATAGGAAAGAGAGAGAGAGAGAGAATAGGAAAGAGAGAGAGAGAATAGGAAAGAGAGAGAGAGAGAGAGAATAGGAAAGAGAGAGAGAGAGAGAGAATAGGAAAGGGAGAGAGAGAGAGAATAGGAAAGAGAGAGAGAGAATAGGAAAGAGAGAGAGAGAATAGGAAAGAGAGAGAGAGAGAGAATAGGAAGAGAGAGAGAGAGAGAGAATAGGAAAAGAGAGAGAGAGAGAGAATAGGAAAGAGAGAGAGAGAATTGGAAAGAGAGAGAGAGAGAGAATTGGAAAGAGAGAGAGAGAGAGAATAGGAAAGAGAGAGAGAGAGAGAATAGGAAAGAGAGAGAGAGAGAGAATAGGAAAGAGAGAGAGAGAGAGAATAGGAAAGAGAGAGAGAGAGAATAGGAAAGAGAGAGAGAGAGAATAGGAAAGAGAGAGAGAGAGAATAGGAAAGAGAGAGAGAGAGAGAGATAGGAAAGAGAGAGAGAGAGAGAATAGGAAAGAGAGAGAGAGAGAATAGGAAGAGAGAGAGAGAGAGAGAATAGGAAAGAGAGAGAGAGAGAGAATAGGAAAGAGAGAGAGAGAGAATAGGAAAGAGAGAGAGAGAGAGAATAGGAAAGAGAGAGAGAGAGAGAATAGGAAAGAGAGAGAGAGAGAGAATAGGGAAAGAGAGAGAGAGAGAATAGGAAAGAGAGAGAGAGAGAGAATAGGAAAGAGAGAGAGAGAGAGAATAGGAAAGAGAGAGAGAGAGAGAATAGGAAAAAGAGAGAGAGAGAATACGAAAGAGAGAGAGAGAAATACGAAAGAGAGAGAGAGAATACGAAAGAGAGAGAGAATACGAAAGAGAGAGAGAGAATACGAAAGAGAGAGAGAGAATACGAAAGAGAGAGAGAGAATACGAAAGAGAGAGAGAGAATATGAAAGAGAGAGAGAGAATACGAAAGAGAGAGAGAGAATACGAAAGAGAGAGAGAATACGAAAGAGAGAGAGAATACGAAAGAGAGAGAGAGAGAATACGAAAGAGAGAGAGAGAGAATACGAAAGAGAGAGAGAGAGAATACGAAAGAGAGAGAGAGAGAATACGAAAGAGAGAGAGAGAATACGAAAGAGAGAGAGAGAATACGAAAGAGAGAGAGAGAGAATACGAAAGAGAGAGAGAGAGAATACGAAAGAGAGAATACGAAAGAGAGAGAGAGAGAATACGAAAGAGAGAGAGAGAGAATACGAAAAGAGAGAGAGAGAGAATACGAAAGAGAGAGAGAGAGAGAATACGAAAGAGAGAGAGAGAGAGAATACGAAAGAGAGAGAGAGAGAGAATACGAAAGAGAGAGAGAGAGAATACGAAAGAGAGAGGGAGAGAGAATACGAAGAGAGAGGGAGAGAGAATACGAAAGAGAGAGAGAATACGAAAGAGAGAGAGAGAGAATACGAAAGAGAGAGAGAGAGAGAATACGAAAGAGAGAGAGAGAGAGAAATACGAAAGAGAGAGAGAGAGAGAATACAAAGAGAGAGAGAGAGAGAATACAAAAGAGAGAGAGAATACGAAAGAGAGAGAGAATACGAAAGAGAGAGAGAATACGAAAGAGAGAGAGAATACGAAAGAAAGAGAGAATACGAAAGAAAGAGAGAATACGAAAGAAAGAGAGATACGAAAGAGAGAGAGAGAGAGAGAATATGCTTCCGGGCAACGCCGGAGAGTGATGCGGGTCAATAATAATTTTGAATGAATCACACAGCTGAGAATGCAAAATGAAAATGTCACAAACGGGGGGGTAGGGGTTCTCGCTCACATCCTTTTTTTTAGCATACTCTCTTAAGAACCCGTTTTCCGATCGGGGGTGGGGATGAGTTAAGTATTGTTGGGACGATTAATCGGAATCGGAATCTAGAATCTGAAAAAAAAAAAAAAAAAAAAAAAAAAAAAAAAAAAAAATCAGAACTCTTGTGGTATCAGAATCGTTACCGGAAAAAAATTGTGCCAATTTTCCGATGTCAAAAACGATTCTTTTTATCTGTTTTTTTTTTTAATTTGATTTTGTTTAAAAGCAAACTCTTCTGTTGCTGATAGTAATGGTAAAATATTAAATATTTATCGATTACCAATAAAACTAAAAATCTATAGACTACACCCCCCTCCTCACCAAATCAATATTTTTTTACGTTTGAGAAAATATTTGCACATTTAACGTTTGTTTTTACAGTGATCCAGAAAAATAACTATAGTTAAACATTTATAGATTTATAAAGAATCGGAATCTTCAAAAATATTGGAATCGTCCCATCTTTAGTTTTAAGTAGAAGAGAAATAATTTTAGAATATGTAGAATCTTGCGAGTCGAAAACGTTCCCCCCCCCTCTCTCAATTCATTCTGTCAGTTGATCAAACTATCACGTTTGGAGGCAGAGTATTACGGTTACCATGACAACTCCTGCAAGATTAGAAAAAAGAGTTTAACAATTTAACTAGCGTTTTGAAGTCCATACTGGGAATTAACTCGCATACAAAGTTACTTTTATATAATATATATATGATAGGTATAGATATTAGTGATGGGACGATTCCAAAATTTTCCCCGATTCTGATATAAGTTAAGTTAGGTTAGGTTGTTTTGTTTTACGGCCTATCAACCCTTTTCAGGTTATTTAATGCTGAATCCAGTTATTTTGGAAATAGTATTCATGTTGCATCCAGTTATTTTGTAGAAGGTTTTTATTCTTCGAGCTCTTTGTATCTTCAATCGCTTGTTTGTAGTGCTTGATTTGGTTGTTTTATAGTGGATTTTTTTTTTTTTTACAAAGGCATCACCACTTATCAAGGCCAAGAGGCCACTCGAGGATAAGGGTTAAAGAGTGTACAGTAGACAATTGGACAATAAAGTAATCGTTAGTAATGAAAATTCGGTAAATTTATTAACTTATATGGAACGGCTAATCAAAAACTTGTTTACAATATGGTTGTCTTCAAGTCTAACGTAGTCAACTAGAAAGCAGGAAAACGGAAGACAATTGCATAGGCGTGCAGTTCTAAGGAAGAAGCTTTGTTCATGGAATCTACGTTTAGGTTTATTTTATCGTCTTTGTTCCCTGCCCTGCAGAACACGAATGGGTTTTGCAATGGGAGACGGGAATGGGTTACAGTATTAATGTTTGGTACATTTCATGTCAGGAAGTGAGGGGGATAGAAAGACAAAGGGGGGGGGGAAGAAAAAGAGGGAAAAGGTGTGTTGTTTTTCGTTTCGGTTTTGCAGAAAACAAATTAAGTTTTGCAAAAAAAAAAAAAAAAAAAAAAAAAAAACAGAAAAACAAAAAGCATCAATGTTAGGTGCATCCCGTCTCAAGAAGCCAATATCTTCAGACAGCCTGATCTGGTAGCACCAGTGATACAAGTACAACGTTTAATTAAAGATGGATTTTTTTTTTTAATTGATTTCAAACAGCAGAACAAGTCTTGCTGCTCGCTTTCTCGTTTCTCCTCATGAATTCAAATAATCTCGTCCTGGGCTAAAAGATCCCGTTTCATTCACTAGCCGCTGCGTGACGAATTTAAATACATATATTTGCATACAAATAAATACTTTCATACACTGAGGATGTCGTTAGACATCTAGCATGATTATTTCAGCTGCCTATCAAGTACCCCCTCCACGCAAATAACTTCCGTCAGCCAAGCACCCCCCCCCCCGCCGTTCACTATATCACTTGGGTCAACGGACACTTGTGACCCACATCCAGGTCACCACTGCCACCTATCTTGGGATCCTAGTTTAGCCCACCTGATGACCTACATAACTTTTGACATCTTTGGCATCTGATTTCGAATCTCCAAACATTCCAAGGGTCACATCTCTGGGAACCCTCTGTCCAAGAGATGTAAAAAATAAATAAAATAAAATAAAGGGAATTCAAATGTTTTAATAAATAATTTTACTTTAATCAGTAAAATGGTTGTCGATTTGACATGGAATAATCATAAGGTCATACTCGCATGGTCTTTAAGCCGGGGTGCTACGGGGTTTTCATATGAGACTATAGCCAAACTTTTAAAATACATTTAAAAGGACGGCAAACAAGAGGTTAAAAGGTAATCAGAAAAGTTAGTATCCAAACATTAAGTAAAATATATAAAACTGATATACACTGTAATAAGATTGCCCCGATGGGTCACAAGTGACCTGGCAAATAAAAATGGTTAGAAAGAGGGTTGTCAGAGGTTAGAAACATAATATAGATAAGGATAATAAACTTTGTGTTTTTTAATAGATAGTATTTTTTTTTTTTTTACTGATGAAATGGTAAGACTGCGAGAGAGGCGGAAAGACAGCCAGGGCGAGAGAGGCGGAAAGACAGAAAGGGAGGTAGAGACGGGAAAGGCAGAAAGGGAGGTAGAGACGGGAAAGACAGAAAGGGGGGTAGAGAGAAAGAGACTAAAGACAGGTAGAGAGACTGTAAAACGAGACAAAGAGAGAGAGAGAGAGAGAGAGAGAAAGAGAGAGGGAGAGAAAAGGTGAGTTGAAATCGGCCTTTCCCTCCTCGAAGGCAATTAAGTTAGCAATAAAATGAATGCACAATGGAAACGAGACAACAAAGGTAAAGAAAAATAGAGGATACAGAAAAGAACAGAGAAAATATAGTCGAGGGCCGGTGGGGGGTGTATTTCTGGAAAATAGGGGGATAAAAATCTATCGGGGGTTGGAAAGGAAAATATGCCTTTCCAAAATCAGGGCAGGTACCAAGAGATTAATTAAGCACTAACCAGTTGACACTTCATTAGACAAAAGAGGCAAAAGGCGAGTATGTGTGAGCGTCTGCAAGTGTGTGTATGTGTATCGAACGTGTGTATGTGTACGTGTCTGGTGCATTGTTTGGGGCGGGGTAGGGTACAAGTCCACACCACTTCATTCTCGAAAATAATCTAAAAAAAAAAAAAAAAAAAAAACAGGTTGCAAAAGGTATAACTGATTTTTTTTTAAATGTATAATGCTAGCTGTATAATGTACGTACTGGCGTTGCCAAAGGGTTTTTTTTGTGTTTTTTTTTTTTTTGCTTTATTTTTTAGGGGGGGGGGGGCTTTTACGTTTATCAAATTCCCCAAACAATATTTATGGTTAACTCTTAAAAAAAAAAAAAGAAAAAAAAAAGAAAAAAAAAAAAAAAAAGAAAAAAACAAAACAAAAAAAAAACGCATTGCTCGAACTGACAACAACACTTCTCTCCTAGCTTGCCTGCAACCTTCCTGGTGAGCCCACGGGCTCTGACGTCGACAATACCCAAAAATCCAACATGGCTACTGCTTCACGGGTAACAATAACGAATACATAACTACTTACACAGAACCTGACTTCAACATCTGTGTACCTACACACATTATCATGCATTGAATACCTATTGAGGAGAACTTAAATACCTACTAGACACTCTCCTCGAGTCTCTAAGGTCTCTCTGTACAGGGATTTGCCAAAACAACCTGGCATGAGGATATTTTTCCCTAGAAGTAAGCCTCGGCCAAATATTCAGAATCGCATATTATTCGCTGCCCAAATAAGATCTAACTATAGCTAACTTACATTAGCTTTTTATGAGGAGTGGGTCACCTTCTCCAAGTGATGTTACCTCAAGTAATAGCACGAAGCTTGATACTCCACCAGACTAGATAAATTATTGTCCTGGAACCCAGTAAGACCAAGAAAGCAAAACGAAAGATATACTACAACTTATGAAAATGGTTAATTGGAAGGAGGAAATTTATGTTCTCAAATTCTTAACTCGGTGTTTTTTAAAGATAAAGAACTTTAATGGAACGTTCGAATATCTATGTATCTCATATAGAGTTCAAGCGTGATCCCCAGGTAGTGGGGCCCCCTTGATTTCTGAAAATTTCGACTGAAGTAGAATAAAACAAAAAAATATATGTATGTACACTGATCGGTTTCTTGCAAACAGGATATTCTTCATGTTCTTTTATTTTCTCTATCAAAGGAACACTTATTCAACACTTCCTGGACTCTCAAACCTTTCGAGTTCGTCTATTCTCGGTAACTTGTTTATTTACCAACACCCTTCTTTTATTTCCTTATATTTACACCACATTAAAAAGGTATCTAATAAAGTTGTTCTCAGTGTAAGAATTTGAATATACGCTTAGTTATAGCTTACGCTCAGTTTTCGACATGTGATAAAACGGAACACACACACACACATATATCCAAAGCAATAGCTGAATCATCAGAAAATGACCTTCACTTACAATCCATGCTACGGAGGTAAAACTTTATTTTATTTATTTTTTTATTTATTTATTTATTTTTTTTTTACAAAGGAGTCACCACTTATCAAGGCCCGAGGCTATTCGGAGATAAGGGTTAAAGAGTGTACAGTAGCCAATGAAGAAAATGTCATAGTAATCGTTAGTAGTGCACATTTAGTAAATTGAATTACTTATGGGAATTGCTCATCAAGAACTTGTTTACGTTGGACTTGATTCGACCATACTGTAGTCAGTTGGAAAGTAGGAAAACGGAACAGAGTTCAACAGGCGTACATTTCGAAGAAAGACGCTTTGTTCATGGAATCTACATTTAGCTTTAGGCACAGACAAAGAGTAGGGGAAATTATTGATAGAGGTTTCAGATAGATGAGTGATTTTTATGAAAGTCAGGCCAGAGGGGACCATAGATTGAAGCTCAGACGAGCACTTGCCATGAAAATTAGAAGCTATTTCGTCCTGAAAAATAAAGTCGCTGCGACCGAGTGGGCTAGTAGAGAGACTAGTAGTGGTGGTCTTTAAGGATCGGGGTGGGGGGATATGGTTTGATGTAATTTGCATATTAATGAGGTTAGACACTAAGGCCAGCTGTCAAGATTAGTAGAGTCCGAGAGAATCGGTTTGAACGGGTCGGAAATGACGATGTTCGAAATGCTGACAATTTTTCTTTTTTTATTTCTTTTATTTTTATTTAGACTAGTTTTAAGTAATTATTGGTAATTTAAATAGCTACAACATAACCACTTTTATTTTCGTCTCACCTCGATGTTGTACTTGACATTATTTTTACTTCAAAATAAATAAAATTTAATGTAAAAAAAAAAAAAAAACTTATCCAGGTGGGTAGTAAAATGGATTATTCTGCCTTTGGTAACACTTATTTATTGCATATTTATTCATTTATTCTTGTCGCTATTCCAAAGATTAGTCATATTTTTTTATGCTAATTTATGTTTATCTTTTACTTGGCCAGGATTTGATCCATTTATAAAACGCAGCAGTGGTAGCACCTTTTGAGCAACGGACTATCGCTTTGCTTTTAAGTATGTTTTGTTATTTTGTGTTGATACAAACGATAGAAATAGAAGGCCAAGACGATTTTCATCAAGGCCTAATGGCTGACTTTGGTTGGCCTTTGTCATGGCTAGAGTGCTCCTTCCAGTGATAGAAAATTGAAACTCTTTCAGCATGGTGGAGAAACGGGTTGAGGGAGATCCTTTTTATTCTAGGTGCCGACCTGCCAGTATTTAATTTTGTTTTTATTAATATTTTTATATAAGAGTTCCTTATTGTCTATAGCTTTATATTTTCTATTAAAATCTATTAATAGAAAATGGGGGGGGGGGCGTGCAGGATGGCTTCAGGAGACAACACACAAGTTGCTTTTTTTTTTTTTTTTAAATATTTGATCAGTGTTTACTTCTAACAGAACAACCACACAACAAAGTCATCGCCTCCCTGAACGTAGAAAGTCTATTCATAAATGTTCCTATAAAAAAAAAGTACAACATACTGAGGATGGAGTTTGACTCGGAAATATATTGAAATTATAAATTTTAAAATTCAAGCAAGTAAAATATTTGTTCATTTTTGTAATATTGCGTTGGGATTTAGCTTTTAAGCGCATCTGTTGCGTATTCTACTCTTTCAAATTCAATCAATGCTTCTATAACCGAACTCACATTCTGGACGTTAATCTTGTGAAGCCAACACACGTTCCGGCATTTCAAAATACAACCGCTGAGAGACAATACGCAGATCTTAACCAACTGACTTTTCTTTCTCCAACTTTACAACATGGGAAGAAAGAAGAAAAAAGTACAACATACTGAGGATGGAGTTTGATTCCGAAATATACTTGAATTATAAATTCCAAGCAAGTACAATGTTTATTTTTCTAATATTGCGTTGTGATTTGGCTTTCAAGCGCACCTTATGCGTATTCTATTTTTTCATTAACAATCCTTAACAAAATATACAACAACCCGTTCCTATCCCCCCTTAACATAAAAAATACTTTAAAAAATCATTAGTTTGCAGTACTGAGATACTCTTTTACGACTATAAAGGGAATATTTACACTCAAATAGAAGGAGTCTCAATGGGTTCCGTCCTTGGCCCGCTATTTAGCAAGTTCTACATGAATGAACTAAAGAAACAAATATTTAATAGCACCAGCAAACCCTCTATGTACGATATGTCGACGATGTTCTTATCCTAGCCCATAACAAAAAACAAATACTAACACTGAAGGACCTCTTTCAAGAGAACTCGCACCATATTTAAATTCACCATAGAAATGAATGTTAATTCCTTTACTTAACGTCCTCGTTGACACTTCTAACACCTTCAGCACCTCCAACTGCAAAAATTCTACTAGCCTTAACTGCTGCATCCTAAATTTTAAGAGAGTGCCCTCATCCCGATATAAGATAGCCAAAATAAAAAACCTTAACCACACCAACCTAATCTCCTAGAACAAAAAAATACAACTCAAACTAAAAAATATCAAGCAAGTCCTCATCAATAACGGATTTGTAAACTACATAGTCGACCAGCAAATAAAATAAATGCCCTGGAACTTGAAAAACACTACCCCAAATATTAATACCCATCAACATCCAAATCCTAATACAATTAACGTTTTCTATTATAATCAGATGCTACCAGGATTAAAATTAGAAGAAAAGGCCATAAAAATATTCATAGATGCGTTTCTCCCATTGCAAACAATAACCTTAGACCTATATATTATAAAAAAAAGTTTAAAAACACAAAACCTAGTTATAAAAAAAAAAAAATGCCATTCCTACCATCAAACCACTAGAAGGAGCAATGTTATCTATAAGTCTAAATGCCTACTGGAAAAGTAACTCCTATATATAAAAAAATAAATAAAAATCAGTGGTTACATTGATTACACAACGACCACGCTATCCCGCCACCTTACCATGCAAAATATAGAATCTAGTGTTATATTACAACATTTACAGAAAAAAAAACTGCCCTCCCTCCAAAGTTAGAAAAAGTTCAGTCAACAACACAAAAATAATACACCCTGAAGCCAAAGCTAAAAAATTACAAATTTTGTAAACGGTATATATAAGAACTCAGAAATCTGTCCTAAATATGGTTAGATATCAACATAGCCAAAATATTTTAAAATGCCTATCCTAACCCCCTTCCCGACCCTACTCTCATTTCAAAACCCGGACACTCCCTTCCCTCAATGGGCACCAACGCTTCGCGAATTAACCGAATTAACCGTTCCGACGACTACTACTAACTACCCTTCACCCGTCCTCACAACCAAAACTTACATTCTCCTGATGATGTCTTGACAAAAGATGAAAAAAAAAAAATCACAACATGCTTCAAAAAGAAAAATCTAAGTATGGGTATTAACACCTTTGTATTAAGTAAGCATGGATATTAAGTAAGTATGTATAGGTATTAAGTAAGTATGGGTATTAATACCTTTGATTTATACCAGAAAAATTGAAAAAATAAAAAGGATATAACTAAACAAAAGGTCTCTACCGTTTTTTTTTTAACAATGTTTGTTTAAATAAAAAAACGCTGCCTAAACATACGCAACTCTAATGAGTAGTAAACTCACGTCAGGGTCTCTGACAAACTCGTATACCGAGAAGGCCCAAGGACACGCAAAGATGGTGTCCAGTAGGCGTTCAAGCTTCTCTCCAGTAGGTAATCTGGAATAGGCAGACATATAGGAATGGGTATACGCGTTGAAATATATGTAAAGTTCAAATTTTCATATTCCGGTTCATTAATAGGTTTTGATTACTGGGGAAGCGCGCTGGCGCGTGTTTAGAAAAAAAAAAAATGACAAGCTGAGTGTTGATAACGAAATGAATTTCCGGAAGGATAGAACGAATGGGTGGATGACGGGATGAGACGGAAAGGTAGTGTAGGGGCGAATGAATGGTGAAGATACTAAAATTATTACAAGCCCCAGGGAGACTTGAAGAAAAGGGAAGGGAAAGAGTTGAGAGAGAGAGATTTTGTGAACTAAATAAATACTTGGGTCAATGAATTGCGATGAATGGATCCAGAAAAGGAAGACGGAGAGGATGAGGAGGAAAACATGGGACTCTTGAGTGATGGGTTCGGAGGGGGTGGGGTGAGGTGGGGGGTAAGACATTAAAATATTTTAACTTCCTTTCTCTTTTTAATTCAATTTTTTCCCCCTCTAATGTAGAAGCTGGGGTGGGGGGCTTGCATACAGGATATAGCGGAGTTTATTTATATATAGCTTTTTTTTTTTTTTTTTTTTTTTTTTTTTTTTAGGGAAAGTGGGATGGCTACTACCTGTGGCTACCATGAAAGAATTGATAGAAATTAGACTAAGCGGAAGGGGGTGGATGTCGAATAAGAGGATAGAAGTCGAGGGGGGAGGGAAGGGGTGTACGGTGCAGGAATAATCATGTCATCTTAAATAGAAAACATGAAGAAAATACAAATGTAGAGACAAGTGGAGAAAGGGAAACTATTAACCCTTCCCTTCCTCCCCCAGAAAGGGGCGGAAGTCAAGTGATTAAAACAGGAATTTGTGTCAGGTTTTGGGGTAAAAGGGTACAAGAAAAGCAGGGAAAGATAGTGTTTAGAAGTGGAGAAGTTGTAAAGTAGGTTTGTGTGCTTTTAAAGCCGGACACGGAAACCAGATAAAATCGGTTCATACCGATGGTATATATCTCTCTTCGAAGCTGCAAAATGTAACAAGGGTCGAAATGTGGGAGTTAAAAAAAAAAAAAAAAAAAAAAAAAATCAGCCCCCCCCCCACCTCCAGCTAGTAGGAGCATTCTAGCCTAAAAAAAAAAAAAAAAAAAAAAAGCCCGGAGAACCCTGTCAGCATTCCCGATAGGAGCGACTCTGAGAAGGAGTAAGTTTATTGCTAATCGCTAAAGAGAGAAGGCCAAGCCTGGAAGGCTGGACCTCCTAGAACTGCACAAGACCAGCATCATACTGCAATCAACAGTCTGTTGGTTTTGTTGCCGATGGAACAAATCGGTTCATACTGATGTACGTTACTTTACTACGGGAAAGAGCCAGTGAACTCGTACATTTGGGGGGGGGCAGAGTTTTTTCTAGCCCTCCACGACGAAGAAAATTATGCAATTTCAATCACTTGAATGAATATTTAAACGAATTCTTATTTCTATATACTCCAACTCTCATAAGAAAAAAAAAAAAAATTAAACTAGAACTGACAAACGTCATCTTTTCTTCGTTAGTACTTCCACAAATGAGTTTACCTTTGGTTTATTAGCCTAAATGAACCATACTGCTCATTCCCGACTTACAGACACTCGATCTGGCTCATTTTCGACTTGCAGACTTTCATTGTAGCTTAATTTGGACTCTCGAACTTTAAATTACCAGATTGGGTAATATTGGCCTCGAATTTAAGCTCTTTTTCGAAATCAACCTATAAATTGCTGGTTCCATAAACTTAGATTCCGTGAAGAGCTAATGGGCTCTTCATTAATGTTATTCCTAGTTGAATAATTTGTGTAGAAGCAAAATGCTAAATCTAGCTTAAGTGAGAAAAAAAGTTTGGAATTTAGTGTAGAATGCGCTATTGGAATTCAAATAGGATTTAACCAATATTGTGTCTCCTCACGAGAGCGGCGTTGGATACAAAATCAATTTTTAATGTGCGGTAATCCAGCTCCTAAAAAAGTCACCATTAGAAAAAAAAAATGCCTCAGTCTAGAAAGATTTTTTTCTGTATTGCCAAAGACAATATATTGAATGTAGTATCAGAACAGATACTACACTTCGATCCCAGCCAAAAGAATAAGCCTAATATCGATCAGAGTCATTAGATTTGAAAAGCGAGCAAAAAATTAATTGGCTAGTATACGTAAAATAAACGATCTGAATAAATATAGGAGATGGGAAAAAGAAATCCGCCAGAACAGATCACCGTGTTTCGTTATACTTTTTCATACCAAAAAACAAACAAAAAAAAAACTGTTGCCCAGAATTTATGATAGTAATAATATACTATCATATCTGATAATCGGTAAATAATTATCAAAGTGTGCTCAATATCCTAGATAGAACTTGTATGTTTTAACATAGCATTGTCCGGGAGAAAGACTTTCTTTGTTATTTTTATTGTGTTGTATACGAGACTAAATAAGTTTAATACAGTATAACGTATATGGTTAAGAGCATAAGTTAGTCAATTCACAGTACCTAATATCTTGGATAGAACAGGTATGTTTAAAGGCGGCGTCGCCTGGGAAAAACAATGTCACCGTTTTGTTGTTTGCTCAATATCCTAATAGCAGGTGTGTTCAAACGCATCTTCATTTCTTCTATTTATTTTAGATTTGCGGTAGCTCTGCTAGTCTATTATATAAAGGGTAGTGATATATGTGTGTACGTCCAGCTGAAACCCTAAAACTACAAAACAAACACCGACAAAGTTGGTATGTTCTTTATCAGTGTTGCCCTGAATAAATAAAATTTAGAAAACAATATTCATTCTTTGACCCTAATGTGGCGCAGATTTCGTCAGGAGGGGGTCCTCTTTGCCAGTCACTAGCTAAAGTGAAGTACGTGATTCTTTTCATGGAGTTAATTTAATACTCTTATGTTGAGAGAGATAGTGTGTGAGTCCCCAAAGAGAGGAAAGGAGGGGGTACACATTTTCTGCGGGGAAACACGGAATCGCCCTGCTTGTTGAGTAGAAAGAACGTTCGCAAGCTTATGCTAGCTAGGGATGGTGACCCTTGGGGCATACTTGGTGAATAAGATAGAAGAGTGTGGAAAAACAAAAGGATGGTGTCAGCATCGCACAATCAAATAAAGTAAACGATAAAAATTCCTTTTGTGTTTTTCGAATCTTCAATTTTAACTGTAGCATGTGCCCTGCTCTCTAAAAGTATTGAAGACTCGATAAGTTACAATGTGTTCTTCGGGTGATAACGAGGGAGGTGCACGATCTCTCTGGGTTGGGGGGGGGGAGAGCGTGTTCATTCGCCCCGTCTCATGAATCTGAAGGTGTCGAAACCCGAAGACACCCGACGTTTCCATTTTTATGAGACACATTTCAGATAAGAACATTAACTTTTATTACGGTTTACAATTTATTATTTTTTTTTACAATCTTTTTTTTTTTTTTTTGCGTTGTCGAATTCTCTTAATTAAAACAACAAATTACTTTCTTCACAATGTTGTTAATTTACATTTTATGGTTTTCTTGAAAACAATAAAAAAAAAACAGTCACATATGAACAAGGTAACAGGAAACGTTGACAAAGCAAATAAAGGAACGAAACGGTTTTATTCAAACTAGATGTCCCGACTTGGCGTTGCCCAGGAGTTTTATAGTTGATCCGCAAAAATCTTTCAGATAAGTTTCATACGACTGCTGAAATACTTGATCTATGATAGATTAAATTTTTCTAATCATTTTTTTAACACATTTACTAAGTAATTTTTTTTTCTCAATTAATAATAATAAAAAAAGTGAAGCATGCATGGTCACAGTGAACGAGGCATAAATAAAATAAAAAAAAATCAAATTCAGCATTTGCCCCCACCCCCACACTCATTTAGTCCCAAAAGTCCCTAGGGACGTCAAATCCTGGTGAAAATGAACAAACGGTGCAGTTTTAGGCCTTAACACATGTAAATTTGGGTTTTGCACCATGCAAAAAAAAAAAAAAAAAAAAAAAAAAATGAAAGGCCATCATTTGCTGTACCCCCATTTAACCCCAAAGCCGTAATATGCTGAAATTTGAGTTCAGCACCATGCAAAACTGCTAAATAGACATACAGAGAAAATGCTGGACAAATATGGTAAAGCAGTCCCAAAAAATGGTGTGTTTTTATTAATCCTAAAAGAGCTCCTGAAAGAGTTATCGCGAAGTATAGACAAACAAAATTATACAGAAATCAGTTAGTTACAACTTTTCAGAAAGATTTATAAAAATCCAAGGCATCAATTTTTTTTTTTAATAAGCACAAAAGTGTCAGTTTTAGCTATTTTGACCCGAAAGGCACCCCTAGGGGGACAAAGGAGTTTTTCTAGAAAATCCATTCTGTTACTTGTTTACTCATATCATGTTTAATGTTTGTGCAAAATTAAAAAAAAAACTTCTAAGTCATAGTTAATGAGAAAAGCGCGAACGGACAAAGGTGAATTTACAGGTCCACCCTCCTGTCAGGGGATGATAAAAAAAATAAAAAAATAAACGCGCGTTTGTTGGTCTGGGTGGAGGAAGTTTGTTAGAGAATAGACAATCTAGACTACAACTAACTTTTCGTGAAAGAACATTGTAGAATATATGGACGACGGTGACGAGAAAGATATGGTCCCTTCTGATTAACGACTACCTTCCTCTCGGATGACGTGAAATATATATATTGTACAGTTTTATCTTCCTATATGTAAATCCACTGAAACTCCTGTGTTTATCAAAAAGTGTTTGATAGATAAACAGGGCTTAATTTAAGTAGGCTTATTTATACAAACATTATTGGCTCCATATATGCATACATATTTCTGCTGTCTTCTAGGATAAAGTAGTTTCTTGAGTTCAGTCTCTAGAAATATGCTAACCGTGAAGACGTGGTGTCTCTGAAAAGAGACCCCATGGAAATATGTATGCACATATGTGGCCAATAATATATATATATATAACAAAAGCTAAATATTTTTATTTAAAATCTAATGAGATAATAGAAAGTTTAATATACTAGATTAAGCGGTTAAAAAACAAGAAAAAACTGCTGATACTTATAACAAGCTGAGCATGCGGGGTTCCCCTCTAAGAGTAAAAAATTTATTTTCACCATGATTAATATTTGTACATTTATTTTTTTAATCCAAGGCGTGGTTATTGAGAAAAGTGCAAACAAATGAACGGATGAACAATTGGGGGGGGGGCAATTTTACTCCTATAATGGCCCCTCCTGGAAAATCCGCTCTGGCAAAAAATTACTTTCACCATTATTAATGTTTGTGCAAAATAAAAATAAAAAATCTAAGGTGTGGTTGTTGAGAAAAGTGAAAACAGACGAACGGGAGTGCATTACTAGGTCCAATCCCTTCTTTGTTTGGGGGGACCAAAACTTGAATAAATCACAATATTTATTAATCTACCAAAAACCAAAGAATTAAAATAAAGGAAAAATCCTTAATTCACGGATTTTCAAGAATAGACCCTTTTCATCAAAGGAGAAATGTTATACGATATAGATAAAATGATATATATATATCCTATGAAGACCCTGTAACACTGAATATCGACACGCTTAGGGCTAAAATAACTGGAGACAATCGTGAATCCTATATAAGGACAAAAATAGAATCTTTACTCTCATCAACATATACCAAAGCTCATGGGAACCAACATTGGGCTGGCCCTGTGCCATACAAGCAAATACGGGGGAAGCTAATCAATAGACAGTTGACATAGATTGGAAAATTTAATACATGATTGGCAAATAAGCACATAAATAGAAAATTGATTTGCGGCGATCAATAGAATATATTGCTCGAGTTTCAAGCTTTCTATTCATTTGCCGACGGCGAGCTTTTTTTTTTGTTTCTTTCTTTTTCAAAATTCACTCCAACCCAGTTTTGGGCTTTTTTTTCCCCCTCTTCAACGATGAATATTTTCTAAAGAACATTTGTCAGACCTGCACAAAAAAAGCAGGCATGAATAATTGGGGAAAAAAACTATCCATTGACATCAGTAATTGTGCCAGGCCTATATATCGAAAGCAATGAGACCGATTTAAACACGCATATTTTATATATATATATATATATATATATATATATATATATATATGATGATTGCAACGTCTCATCAGACGAGTGCCACTCTCTCAGACACAAAGTCCATGAGCCCAAAAATGACTTCCATCGCCGCAGGACCATTTTAATAGACAAATGCCAGAGGGAGTATCTGTACACAGATGATGTTACAAAGTCTTAGCTTTGTACGACAGCTAAGTCTCTCTCTCGGTTCAAAATATTGAGATCCAGCAACAAGCAAGAGCAAGATAGCCAGCAACAAGTTAAAACGGGAGACCAGTACCCGCATTAAGCTGGTCTGCAGTTTATGGTTTTTAAATCAGAGATTTGCTTCTCCTAGAAAGGATGCCTTCATCACGGCTTATGGGAGCCCCAACACATATGGTGCTAGTTGGCCGTTGACCCCGAAAAAGGGTTCATTCGCCCTTTGGAAGGTCTTGTTTTTAATCCTTCAGGGAGAATAGCCACCCTCCTCACCAAACAAGTCTGGTGGAGAAACCAGTTTAGTCGCCGGTGACCCGACCATGAGGCAGGTAGTACTAATATATATATAAAAAATAAAAATTACAATTAAATTTAACAAAATGATCCAAGATAGTAAAACTATAGTATATTATAAATATTAAAGAATTAATATTTATAAAGTTATCTCAGCCAGATGTAAAAGCTCGATAAAACCTGTTGTAACATGTTTTATTAACTGTTTGCTCGTATATATAATACCAGGCTAATATTTCCCAGAGGTGAAGCAACCAATGAATTTTTGACGAGATTCCTACAAGAGTGCGCAATACAGAAGTTGGTTGAGATATATTTGGTTTACATAAGCATTAAGATGTCGCTACACATTTGTGAGCATGTTCTGATCAGCGAGTTACAAGTAACTAGAGACCTCTTCAGGCAATATTGCTCATACAAAAGTAGAGTGTGTGGAGATATGTTTTATTTATTTTCAGTATTTACTTCAACAATGCCCAACACGCAAGTTGAGCTAGGTAGTAGGTTATAAAAATAATAAATCTCATCTGTCTGTTAAAATGTATGTATGGTTGTTTGTGTGTGTATGTCTGCCTAAAACTTTCGACAGGCGACGGATTTTAACGAGATCGATATCGTTTTGCAGCTCGACTCTTCGGACGACAAATATCGAAAAATTGGCTAAAAACATTAATTCCTTCCTCCTCAACTGGGACCTTTTTTTACAGGGAAAGGTCGCTTTTTTTTTTCGGATATTTTTTAATGTCATCCCCTCTTTTTGATTGACTAGCCTTAATTTTAACCTTCGCCACTTCCGGTTTGACGATGGACGCAACAACAAAGACGTCACGTTTTCTGTTTACTGGTTTGAGCCTGCCTACTACCACTTTTTTATTTATTTTTTTTGCTCAACACACACCTCCAAACACCCGGGCTAATAAAAATATACATCGCAATTACCGATATTTCGGCGTATAAGGCGGCCGTCAAATAAGGCAAGGTACAAAATTGGAGCAAATTTTAATAAATTTATCATATATCGATTGAATAAGATGACTGCTAAATTACGAAACCATGTTCGTTTAGCCTAATCTAGAGATTGCAACAACGGTCGGTATCTTATGAAATATTGTTTTTTGAAAGATGATTTTTTAAGAGTCGTCTTACACGCCGAAATATACGCTGAGCTACACAGAATTTTCCGCGTTTCACCTCGTAAGGTCTGGTCAAGCTCAAATGGGTTTTTAAAAATGTGCAAACAGGTTAAAAATTAATTTGTTTGCTAAACTTATATAGTAAAAGAAATAAAAGTTTTGCTGTACAGAAGACAACGCTTTATATTCTTCCATTAAAAATATGAGTCCTTCCATTTGCTAATTTGGACTTTTTCAAAGACAGACTCTTCATTAGATATTAGTAAGAAAATGCATCATCGATTAGGATACATTTTAATAAATATATATTAGTCATCCACATACAGTACTGTTTCGCTGTATCACAGCTCATCAGTGCGGCTAGACTGACAACTTTGTAAATACATATGGAGAAAGAAATAAAGAGAGAGAGAGAGAGAGAGAGAGAGGGGGGGCTTTTGTGAACTAAAATGTATATCTTTCTCTTAGCCTATGTGTCTGCTTCACTTTTTCTCGGAAACTACCGGTTGATTTAACTAAAATTTTATACGCACCTTTGTTATGAGAAGGCTCAGCGAACTAAGTATTACAGTATCCATTCGATGCATAGTTAGGGATTAGTCATCACACTACCACATTTGCTCTTGATGTTTTCTTGGAAACTACTAGCCAATATAATTGAAATTTTGTGCAGGCATTTGTTATGATTAGGTGCAGCAAACTAAGTATTATGGTATAAGTTCGATGTACAGAGATTAATAGGTATTAGTATTTAATGCAAAAATGACCACTAATTTAACCATATTCAACGATCAATTTGACATCAAGTAGTTCCTTCTCATCTACCGACTTCTATAGAAAGGAGTTATGCGTATGTGTATATTCAGAGAAAGGAGTGGGCTGAGCAGAGAAAAAAATGGGGGAGAGTGAACACGCTAGAGACGGGCAGAGGAATAAAGGTTTTGATAGAAATGCGTTACATTTGTGCCCAGGCAACGTTGGGTAGCCTTGCTAATTTGCTCTAAAATAAAATAGAGGTCCCTCTCCCCAATAAATTGTTCCGCCATGCATACTACGTTTCTGCCCCCAACTGCCATCACGTACGCTAACGTAAACGCGTAAAAATAAGTAAAAAAAAAAATGATAAATTTTAATTTAAAGCTTTACATAATAACGAACAAAGTTTCTTATCTAGGTCAAAGCAGTAAAAAAAAAAAAATTTAAAAAAAAAAAAACGTGTGTAGGAGGGGGGGGAGAATCAAGACACTAAAAGATTAAATAAATAAATAAAAGACACAAAAATTGGCATTAATTCGATATCACGTACGTCAATTTTGTTTTTGCTCGTAAATACGATGCCGATAGATGCGCCTCCCTCCTGCGTATAAAAAAAAACGTAACGAATAAAGTTCCCTTTATAGTTCTCGCGACTTCACTTTAAAGTAGACATTTACAAATAAGCTAAACATATGGTGTTACAAAGGTGAAGTTTATTAGGCAATCGGCATTCTACGATCTATTTTTTATTTATTTATTTATATTTTTGCTTAGAAGATATCGGTGGAATGGCGAAACGATTCCTACGAACACGAAAAAACAAAAAAAAAAAAAAACAAATGGCTTTCACTGCTATCCTATTTCTTCTTCTGTTTCGTTGTAATTCACTTTCTTCGTCAATTCCAAAATCAAGTAAGTTTTCACAGGAACGTGTTAATTCATGACATTTTTCAACCAATGAAATATATATATCTCGGAAGGAGTACAATGTCATTCGGGGTTATAACCCCGAATGACATTGGACTCCTTCCGATAATGGACTACCCAAGTTGTATCAACTTCTCTTTACGTATAATTTTCTCCGTATAATTATCCACAACCACTCAAAACTATTTTCAATAATTGTGCTGAAAAGCAAAATAGCGTCCATTCGCAGCTGAACATTTTAACTTATATATTGCTCTATTCTTAAACATTGAGCTTTTCCTTTTTTTGCTAGGATCTCCTTGAAAGTATTACTTCAAGTAATATCTATCAGGATTTTTCATCTGAATTCTATCAGCGTCTTATCTCGCTTATATGTATATATATATATAGCACACCCATATGTATATACATAATAAAAAAATCCAGTTATTTTTTTTCCAACGTCTTTCTGTTTTATTTCATTACTTTTTCTGAACAAGAGCTGAGAACCGCTTGAAATATAAACATAAAATACTAAATATAAAAAAAAAACATCGTTTTCGTGCTTAAAAAAAAAAAAAAAAAAACTCGAAATTACTATTCTAGAAGCATACGTGGACATATATATATATATATATATATATATATATATATATATATATATATATTATATAAAAACTGCACACAAACTTACGTGTCTTACATTAAAAAAAATGTCTATAGAGCACTATGAAGGTAAACAACAAGATGTCTGTTCACGTTATATGGGGAACATTCCTTGAAGTCAAATTATTGTTAAAACTTCACTGAAAAAAAATCGCATGTTACTGAAGTTATACAAAAAAACCCTCTCACTTACGCTCATTGCATAAAATTAAATTAAATGTAGCCCGACTTAAATCCTTTACGCCCAGCAGCCGTGTTCCCAAATTAATGATCGGTTAATTAATTTAGGAGTGAATCCTATACATAGACATATATAAATATACCAAACTTTATATAAAGAGTAGGCACCGCCAAAAATGGCCGCAAAATCAAGTTGTTTTTAAAACGAAATTACATTTATTAAAATCCATTATTTCTGAGTAACTTTTTTTTTCCAGAAAGATAAAACCCTGAATTTTATCATATAGAAAACAGAATAATGTAAAACTTTTTCTACTATTTTTAATTAAATTTTAAATGTTAAATTTTCCCAAAAAGTTAACAATTGACATTTTTTTGTCTTGCACAAAAAAACGTTCATAAATATTAAAAAAAAAAAAAAAGAAAAAAAAAAAGGTTTTTGAAATAATCTATTTATTTATTGTCTAACTAAGATTTAGGATGATTTTCTAAGAGAATATGCAAAAATATTATAATATGAGTACCTGGATTTCAAATAATTCCACTTATTCATATATGTAACCAGTTATTTCGAGTCGATCTAGAGTCTAGATCGACATTGTTTACGTTTGCGTTTGATAAGAAGCAAACTATGAAAGACCAAACAGGCCAAAAAAACTTATTTTTCAGTGACGAAAATTTCAATGTATTATTAAGCTGAGGCTGGCCAGTACAAGATGGGTGACCATTTGTATGAGTTTGGTTTTTAATGTGTATGTGTGTGGGGGGCCAGGCTCCCCAAAATGGGGGGGGGGAATTTAAAGCAGAATAAAAAAAATTATTTCAGCGCGTTTGGTCCACCGTAGTCGAAAGGCGGCAAACGTTTTCAAACGGGATCGAAAAAAAAATGATGCTATTTTTAACACAAAGGGCACAATATTTATCGAATTTTTTTTTTAATATCGATTCTTCAAAGCATGCCCTGTTTAATAATGGTTATGCATTATTCGGCTCGCTAAAAAAAAATTGTTAATTTATTTATCAAAGCTTTTAAAATGGCTTTTTTCGTATAAATATTAAAAAAAAAAAAATTTTTTGTTTTGCTTAACTTAAATTAATTATTTTACTTAACATATTCACCGAATTTCACACTTCAAAACTCAAAAGCGGGATAATTAAACACAATCGAAGTTCTGATATTCAGACGTCAAAATAAGGTATGCAAAAAAAATTTTTTTTTTTTTTTAAATCTTTAATTCTGTCCCTTACAACAACAATATGTTGTGTTCAGTTTCAGATGATTATTTTAAGCATATTTGTTCCCACTTCAAAACAAGGGGGGGGGGTTGTAAGCAAAAAAATATATATATATAAATATCGTTTATGAAAAATAAGTACACCGTTATAAAGTTCATTCTTCTCTTAATAATCGCTGAAAATTTCGTATTGATCGGATAATTACCTGATTTTTGGTAGATTTTTAAAAAGACGGTCCGTCAAAAAGTACTGACCTGCCCCCCACCCCAGTTTTGGCGGTGTCTAATAAAGAGTAGAAAAATTTCGTGGAATTTCCACAGGGCACAGTCTGTATATTCTTTTTAGTTCATTGAGTTTGTATACTATTTTTGTTATCTCGTTTCGCGAATTACCGTTAGGAAAGAATTAGCTCATAAATATTCGAGATATCCCTACTCCCATGAAACCAGTATTGCTTGGGGGCTGACCTATTTCTGAATAAGAGGCGGTGGAGTTGGAGGTTGGGGAAAGCATCCAAAATAGATTTACAGTTCAGAACCACAACCATTTATTTCATCGGAAAAGAAAGGAAGAAAAAAAGATATCCAAGAATAACCAGTTGTATTATTTTATGGTTTCCGCTCTATAAAGCAAACTTTGTTGTCCGAGACGGCACCGATAAAAGTTAGCATTTGATACAATTTTGACCTAGAGTTCTATTCCTTGGCATTACGTAGGTGAGGAGGAGGGGGGTCGACCATTTCCTAGCTATTTCCAAGAGACAACAATTTTTGGAAACGGGCACAAGGTCAGGCGGATTAGAGTGTTGCAATCGAAATTGCCGATTAGATTAACGAATTTGATTCTTATGGATTCCTTTTTATGGGGTTTTCTAAAAGACAAGGTTTATAGTAAGACACCTGAAACAATTTATGAAATGAGAACAACAATTGAAATATCGGTGGAAATGTTATTGGGCATTCATAGCGGAGCTGAAGAGAGTTTACGATTTCAGAAGGAGTCTAAGTTTGACCTGTAACAATGTTAGGACTCGGAGTCGTTTTTTTTTTTGTTTTTTTTAATCATTATTTTTTTCATTTACCAAAGAATCGCCAGGCGGTCTTAATATTGGCGACACTCGGAACCGTCACAATCCAAGGAGGCGACACTCGGAACCGTCACAATCCAAGGAGGCGACACTCGGAACCGTCACAATCCAAGGAGGCGACACTCGGAACCGTCACAATCCAAGGAGGCGACACTCGGAACCGTCACAATTCTAGAAGGTGCGAATAGGGCTGTTTGTAATCCTAGGAAGTGCAGATCGGAATTTTTGGAACTCTAGCCATTCGTAATGCTTGAGATCCTAGGAACGTTAATCAGAATTTTTGGAATCCTAAGAGTGCAAATTTTAAGTGTACGTTGGTATATTTCAACTTTCTTTGTGTGTCTCCTTGTTCTGAACCCGCTCCTATAACGGGTATGATAACTCGTTCTCGATAAGGGTGCAAAGTACTTTTATGCAACGATAATGTAACAAATGGAAAGCAAAGGTCACGTGATAAGTAAAGCACTCGGTCGTTTGGTACAAGGCCGACTGATACAATGGCCAATCACGATCTGAAAGGTCATCTTGCCCTCAAGACGAAAATTTTTTTTTTTTTTTTTCGTAAATTATCTTAAGAAATATCTGAATTGAAAACAATAAGCTGAGATAGAACTGTCCTTCTGTGGAACACAATATTGTGGGGATACTTTCCAGTTGGCTATAACATATTTTCTAATCTAACAGAAAACCTTTTTGCACCATACTCTTATATAATAACCCTCCCAAGTTCCATCATTACTGATCATCATTTTTGTCTTAACCTTTATCTGACACTTAACTCTTATCCTTCAGTCACCTCCAGGTCTTGATAAACGGAAACTCCCAAGTAAAAAGAAAAAAAAAAAACTTCAAAAATAGTTCGCATAAACGTTATTTTTTTTTTAGTTTTAATTTTAGCAATTTAGTTTCATAACTTTGTTTAAAACCAGAAAATATTTTAAGAAAAGATAATTCATAAATTGTGATATAACTGTCAAGATATTTCTTTTTGCATAACAAAAAATAAGTCTTTAGTTTTATTACTATTATTATATAAAAGTATTATTTTTTTTATTATAACCTATATAAAAATAAAGAGACTTATTTTGCTATCTAATTTACATACGTGTTGATAGTGTCTACAGAAAAAGGTCTGCAACTTAGATGGCCATTATTATTATTTACTCGTTTGGAGTTCTCAAACAAGTAATTATCAGTTATTGCTCAGTGGCAATAACAAGTGATGTTCCCTGGGGTCTGAGTAACATCAAATTTTCCCAGTCCTCTCTACCATTTTCTAATCTTTGCTAACTTATTACACCAGCAGTTTACCATTGTCTTCTCGCTGGCAATTTATTATTATTATTATTAGTAATATATATATATATATATATATATATATATATATATATATATATATAATGTGTGTGTGTGTGTGTGTGTGTGTGTGTCCGTAATTTTTGGCACATTCAATAGTTCCCCATCAGAACTCTTTACTTTCGACATAGTATTATTATTTTACGCTATGGATTTTCTCCTGAAAGAGCTCTAGAGAGACATCCGGCCATTATATTTAAAATTATATATGAGAGAGGGGGGGGGGCAATGACTTTCTACATCTGATGCACTTACTCTAAAAGGACTTTAAGGTCTAGTTTGCTTCATAGTTTCCTCTATAGCTGGGACAAAGGGAAGATGGGTTGTGGTGACGTAATGCCCTCCTCCCATTGTTGAGACAATTCACGACATTCGAGAGCACATGAGAGAAATATATACATAGAGAGGAGGAATGAAATTATATATATATATACACACACAGAGGGAGAGAGAGAGGGGGTGTTCGAAGGAGAGAGAGAGGGTGTTCGAAAGAGAGAGAGAGAGGGGGGATGTTCGAAAGAGAGAGAGAGAGAAAGGGGGGGGGTTCGAAAGAGAGAGAGAGAGAGAGAGGGGGTGTTCGAAAGAGAGAGAGAGAGAGGGTGTTCGAAAGAGAGAGAGGGGGGGTGTTCGAAAGAGAGAGAGGGGGTGTTCGAAAGAGAGAGAGGGGGTGTTCGAAAGAGAGAGAGAGAGAGAGAGGGTGTTCGAAAGAGAGAGAGAGAGAGAGAGAGAGAGAGAGAGAGAGAGAGGGTGTTCGAAAGAGAGAGAGAGAGGGGGTGTTCGAAAGAGAGAGAGAGAGGGGGTGTTCGAAAGAGAGAGGGGGTGTTCGAAAGAGAGAGAGAGAGAGAGAGGGGGGTGTTCGAAAGAGAGAGAGAGAGGGGGGTGTTCGAAAGAGAGAGAGAGAGGGGGGTGTTCGAAAGAGAGAGAGAGAGGGGGGTGTTCGAAAGAGAGAGAGAGAGGGGGGTGTTCGAAAGAGAGAGAGAGAGAGAGGGGGTGTTCGAAAGAGAGAGAGAGAGAGAGGGGGTGTTCGAAAGAGAGAGAGAGAGAGAGGGGGTGTTCGAAAGAGAGAGAGAGAGAGAGGGGGTGTTCGAAAGAGAGAGAGAGAGAGAGAGAGAGGGGGTGTTCGAAAGAGAGAGAGAGAGAGAGAGGGGGTGTTCGAAAGAGAGAGAGAGAGAGAGAGAGGGGGTGTTCGAAAGAGAGAGAGAGAGAGAGAGGGGGTGTTCGAAAGAGAGAGAGAGAGAGAGGGGGTGTTCGAAAGAGAGAGAGAGAGAGAGGGGGTGTTCGAAAGAGAGAGAGAGAGGGGGTGTTCGAAAGAGAGAGAGAGAGGGGGTGTTCGAAAGAGAGAGAGAGAGGGGGTGTTCGAAAGAGAGAGAGAGAGAGGGTGTTCGAAAGAGAGAGAGAGAGGGGGGGTTCGAAAGAGAGAGGGGGTGTTCGAAAGAGAGAGGGAGGTTGAAAAGAGAGAGAGAGGGAGGTCGAAAAGAGAGAGAGAGGGAGGTCGAAAAGAGAGAGAGAGGGAGGTCGAAAAGAGAGAGAGAGGGAGGTCGAAAAGAGAGAGAGAGGGAGGTCGAAAAGAGAGAGAGGGAGGTCGAAAAGAGAGAGAGGGAGGTCGAAAAGAGAGAGAGGGAGGTCGAAAAGAGAGAGGGAGGTCGAAAAGAGAAAGAGGGAGGTCGAAAAGAGAGAGAGGGAGGTCGAAAAGAGAGAGAGGGAGGTCGAAAAGAGAGAGAGGGAGGTCGAAAAGAGAGAGAGGGCGGTCGAAAAGAGAGAGAGGGGGGGTTGAAAAGAGAGAGAGAGGGGGGTTGAAAAGAGAGAGAGAGGGGGGTTGAAAAGAGAGAGAGAGGGGGGTTGAAAAGAGAGAGAGAGGGGGGTTGAAAAGAGAGAGAGAGGGGGGTTGAAAAGAGAGAGAGGGGGGGTGAAAAGAGAGAGAGAGGGGGTAGAAATAGAGAGAGAGAGGGGGTAGAAATAGAGAGAAAAAGGGGGTAGAAATAGAGAGAGAGAGGGGGTAGAAATAGAGAGAGAGAGGGGGTAGAAATAGAGAGAGAGAGGGGGTAGAAATAGAGAGAGAGAGGGGGTAGAAATAGAGAGAGAGAGAGAGGGGGTAGAAATAGAGAGAGAGAGAGGGGGTAGAAATAGAGAGAGAGACGGGGGTAGAAATAGAGAGAGAGAGGGGGTAGAAATAGAGAGAGAGAGGGGGTAGAAATAGAGAGAGAGAGGGGGTAGAAATAGAGAGAGAGAGAGGGGGTAGAAATAGAGAGAGAGAGGGGGTAGAAATAGAGAGAGAGACGGGGGTAGAAATAGAGAGAGAGACGGGGGTAGAAATAGAGAGAGAGACGGGGGTAGAAATAGAGAGAGACGGGGGTAGAAATAGAGAGAGACGGGGGTAGAAATAGAGAGAGAGACGGGGGTAGAAATAGAGAGAGAGAAAGGGGGTAGAAATAGAGAGAGAGAAAGGGGGTAGAAATAGAGAGAGAGAAAGGGGGTAGAAATAGAGAGAGAGAAAGGGGGTAGAAATTGAGAGAGAGAAAGGGGGTAGAAATAGAGAGAGAGAAAGGGGGTAGAAATAGAGAGAGAGAAAGGGGGTAGAAATAGAGAGAGAGAAAGAGAGGTGGGGTAGAAATAGAGAGAGGTAGAAATAGAGAAAGGGTAGGAGGTTGGATAGAGAGGAAAATAAAGAGGTGGTTGATCCTATCGAAAAACCGGAATTGAAGCCGACTCAAGTAAAAGATCTGTACTTTAACCTCGAAACCTGATCTCGCGCAAACATTGCCAGGCGTACAATATTGGAAAGAATCACTTTCGAAAGGTCATTTTGCCACAGCTATCATCATCATCATCATCGACGTCACCATTAAGTTTATCGTTTCACTCCTTATCGGACACGACCAAGGCGATATCCGCAACCATCCTGGAAGCAGTGCAACTAAAGCACATAACCACCGAAGAGGGAGGAGGGAGGGCATGATTATCGTTAAAAAAAAGTAAATATTTTGGAATCTTCTGACAATAAAGGCAAACAGTTCAAAAGAAGTAATAGTGTTGTGTGCTGCTATTACCAAAACGCTAATTAACATTTTGCCTAGACGGTCAGTTAAACTTTGACTCTTGATAAAAAAGGAAACCAAATGCGTTCCATTATAAGGAAAGGAGGCGCTTCTCCGGTTTTAGCTCAATATTAAAAACTACTCGTAAAAAGAAAATGTCACAAAAACTATGTATTTACGTGTTAGGTTTGAAAACGACAGTGCACTAAAAAGTTACGCAAATTCAATTATTTATTTATTTATTTTTAAACACAAACATTTTAATTTTCTGCTTACACTAAGACCATGGGAAATGATTCAACACAGTATAATAATGTCATAGTATTAACATAATAATACCGGCTAGAAATCGTTTCCCAGCTAAATTTAATTTTTATCAAATAAATACATGAATTTTGGTTTACAACCATTGTGTTATCTAGTAATAGATACGTACATAAGGTTTGGTGTAACTGGGCTATAACAGCAAAATTCGAGTTTTTTAGATATTAAATTTCAAGGCAAACCAACGGTCTACTTAATTGCCATGTTCCAGTTATGAATATATAAAAAATTACGAACAACAAAGCTAGCAAAAGACATCTATAACATAAATATCACTTGTCTGTTTAAATGTATGCATGTATGTTTATCTGCCTAAAACTTGACATACGCGCCGAAATACGTATCGTTTTAAACCTCGAAGTTTCGGACGCCAAATATCGAAAAATTGGCTATAAACATTAATTCCTTCACCCTTAGCGGGGCAGTTTTCTACAAGGAGGGGGTCGCTTTTTTCGAAGATATTTTCCAAACTGATCCATTTTTTTCGATTGAGTAGGCTTAATTTTAACGTTCGTCACTTCCGGTTTTGCAATGGACGCAACAGCAAAGGAGTCACGTTTTTTTTCACGCTGTTTTCCTTCTTGGCGGTACGGGTTCGAGCCTGCCTGCCCACTACCATTTTTTTTTTTTTTTCATTTTTGCTCAACACACACCTCCAAACACCTGGGCAACGCCGAGCACCCAGGCTAGTTGTTAAAGAAAACATTTTTGGACGAAAATTAGAGAAAATAAAGTGTTTGGGTAAAAACACGCATACAAGGGAGTAACAAAAGGTAAATAGCGCTTTTTTTTTTTTTTTTTTTTTTTTTTTTTTTTACACAGTGCTCACCACTTATCAAGGCCCGGAAGCCACTCAGGGATAAGGGTTATTGCAAGTACATTACGTTAGTGTAGAGATTTGATGAAGTGTTTACTTAAGGGGGCGGTTCATTAGGAATTTGTTAACGTTGGACTTGAAGACATCCAAGTTGTAGTCCGGTGGGAAGCAGGCAGACGGAACAGAGTTCCACAGGCGTGCAGTTCTAAGAAAGAAGCTTTGTTCTTTGGTTTAAATGATCTGAAATAATAGCAAGGGGAGACTTGATTCTTTGCCTTGTTTTAGTATAACTGAATTACTTTCCTTATTATATCGCGTCTTTTCAAAGAAATATTGCGGCTGTTTTTTTTTTTTTTTGTTACAATAGAAATAGAAAACTTGCGTTTTTTTTTTGTTTTTTTTTTTAAATGATGCAGTACTTTATACGGCCAACGATGGAGTACTGTTGCCACATCTGGACAGGAGCTGCTAGAAGCTGCTTATCCTGCATTGACAGAGTTCAAAATAGACTTCGTAGGTTAGGGGTAGATGCCCTTTTCCCTTCCCTGCAACCTCTTTTACCACAGAAGAGACGTTGCGAGCTTGTCTCTACTTTATCGTTATTTTCATGGCAAGTGCTCAGCTGAGCTTCCATCTATAGTCCTCCCCTCGACAAACGTTTCACGAAAAACACTCGTCTAGCCAAAACCACTATCAATAATTTCCCACACTCTTTATCTGTGCCTAAACCTAAATGTAGATTCTATGAGCAAAGCTTCTTTCTTAGAACTGCACGCCTGTGGAACTCTCTTCCGATTGCCTGCTTTCCAGCTGACTACAATTTTATTGTCTTTAAGTCCAACATAAACAAGTTCTTGATGAATGGTTCCCCTAAGTAATCCAATTAAATATAAACTTTCTAAACTTTGATTTTGTAATTACTAACCAAAATATAAGTTAGAATTGTAATAGGAGTATACTGACCAAATTTTACGTAAAATCTTGAACACTAATTAGTGTTATGAAGAAAAATGTAATGTATCCAATATTTTTGCATGGCACTATATATATATATATATATATATATAATACCACCTTTTTTTGCGAAGGACATTTATAAGTTCCAAATCTCTGCGACTATGGATCAGAATATAACAAATGAAGGCTCGTTGGAAAGCTAATGACCTGAATTGTGTAGTGGGCTGTGTGACATTTGCACTTAAGGTCGCACATTAATAGGATCATCCAGAGCCTATTTTTGGCACTTTTCTTTTTACAGTCATAAAAAGTTTCAATCATAGTCATTTTTTTCCCCTAGTTTTGCATATGAATTGCAAAACATCTTATATTTCCTCAAAACCTGCCCTTGGAGGGGAAGCTAAAACTTGCTATGGTTTCAAATGATCTGAAATAATAGCAAGGGGAGACTTGATTCTAAATATTTCTCATGTGTTATATCGCCCTTCTTTGCTTTTCATACATAAAGTAAATTTCAGTGTATAAAGGTTATTTGATACTGGAGATATTCATAATCGTAGCCTTTTTCCAAAAGAGGGGAGATATAACATGGAGAAATATTTGGAATCAAGTCTCCCATTGCTATTATTTCCGATTATTTGAAACTATAGCAAGTTTTAGTCTCCCCTCGATCAAGCCCAGAGGTTTGGGGGAATATATTTATCTATATGAGAGACAGCAAGAAACATAACAGAAAATATATATATATATATATATATATATATATATATATATATATATATATATATATATATATATATATATATATATAATAGCGGGGAGGGGTCTTACATAGTTGTAAAATACGTTCAAATATATTTTAGTCCATGCAGAGTTCGTACTTATTATTACAGAGCCAATTTTCTATTGAATATTATATTGTACCTAATATATAGCAACGATTTCGAAAGATTACAAAAAAAATTGACTTGGGTGCCATCGGCTAGAATCGAAACCAAAACATTTAGCGTTCCAGCCGCTTTCGCTATTGATTACTATTTCCTGTTCTGTTTTATTCATATGGATAAGTGTGTGTGTGTGTGAGTGAGAGAGATAGAGACACAGAGAGGGTGTTTTGTTATGGTGCGCGCCAATATGCCTCGCCTGGTTTAAGGAGACGACAGATACGCATTCTTTTCACTATTCAAAACACAATGAACAATAATTAACTGTTGTTTCGTATTTTTTTTGGTTTTTTTTTCACTCAATGCACAAAAACTTTTCGAATTCTTTCCTGCCTTGACAAGTGGCTGGAATTAATGTCTTAAAACAACTGGAAAACGAAGGACGCTATCAGATTTTAACTGTGTACATGGGTCCTGCGTCGAAACAACACAAGTCAGGTTAGGAGTCGGACAGTTTTGCAGGAGTCGAGTTTCTTATTAAAACATTCTGAGCTCACATGTCTAAGTTTTTTTGGGTTTTTTTAATTATTAATTTGGAACTTTTGTTAAGTGTTGAGACATTATGTTGAACAAAGATGGCGGCAGTAAATCAAATCGGCGAAGAATCAATACAGTCACGATCTCGAGTGTTGAGTAACTCTTAGTTACGAAAATGGCGGCGAAGAATCAATGTAGTGACGATTCAGTCGTTTCGAGACAGGTTTGACATCGAACTGAATTAAATCCAAAATTCGATATTTTTATAATGACGTTGAAAGCCTCTTATTGGTTGATTGTCATAACCGCGGTTATAAAAACGATCGCCGAAATCATTGGAGTCATATCCTCACCAGTAATTATTGAGGATGATCCTCTTGCTGCTTCGGCGGCTTGGAGACTGGGTAGAAAGTACTCATCAAGGACCTGTTTTTGACACTCAACCCGACAGATGCAGGACCGAGAACCGGCCCTGTACCTGTTCGACTGAGGTACGCCACTTGGGTATCACCCAGGAGGTACATCCTCCCAGGTCTTGCCACCAGGCTTTCTGGTGGGGCAAGTTTATTACTTATCGCCTGAGGCGCCCCGACGGGGATGCCCAGGCAATTTTTGTTAGGGCAAGAGTGCCCTTCTTTTACGGGAGCTGCCTATTCTCCACTTTCCGACCTTGTGTAATTTTTCTGCGGTGGACAGCAGACAAATATCCACCCTCACCAGTAATCAAAAACATTTTAACAAACAGAGACGAGGGACAAACAGAGAGAGACGAGGGACAAACAGAGAGAGACGAGGGACAAACAGAGAGAGACGAGGGACAAACAGAGAGAGACGAGGGACAAACAGAGAGAGACGAGGGACAAACAGAGAGAGACGAGGGACAAACAGAGAGAGACGAGGGACAAACAGAGAGAGACGAGGGACAAACAGAGAGAGACGAGGGACAAACAGAGAGAGGGAGAGACGAGGGACAAACAGAGAGAGGGAGAGACGAGGGACAAACAGAGAGAGGGAGAGACGAGGGACAAACAGAGAGAGGGAGAGACGAGGGACAAACAGAGAGAGGGAGAGACGAGGGACAAACAGAGAGAGGGAGAGAGAGAGATAGAGAAAATATTCAATAGATATCAATAGCTGCAAATCAACAAAAGATTCCATCTGCAAATTATAAGCACTGACCTTGTACCTCTTAGACATCACATTCCGGGAGAAACACGATTCCACCATTAAGATAAAAAACAATCGAGACATTTTTAATTTAACAAAAAGGAAAACTCATTTCGTAGATTAACGGTGATATACAGGACTGGCACAATTTATTTGGTGTCAAACACGAACTCTAGTAGTGCATCCCTTCAAATTTAATTTGGAATTACCTTATATATAGGGAATTCTTTTATTTTAGCGCACTGAAACCAAAACGAAGCCCGAACAAAAGAGGGGGGGGGGCTAATGAAGCTACCCCTTGGGTTATCTCCCCTGCATTCAGTTTCGTGTGTGTGTGTGTGTGTGTGTGTGTGTGTGTGTGTGTGTGAAAACATAAAAGATAAGCAAATAGAAATACGATACCAAGATAAAAATATGCATATAAAATAGAAATTTGTTTTCTAACTTTTATTTAAATAACATAATTAAGCAGAAAAATTCTAGTCACAGAAAAGATTTATTGCTCGTCTCCATGGCGTTTCCAGATTTCAGATTGGAGTTGCGAACGCCAGAACAGAATCTTTCTTTTGTTTCGCAAACGACTTACTCGACTAAACTCATATTCACATGCCCTATAGTTTACTGGCGATTTTAAGAGTCACCACTTATCAAGGCTAAAAACCACCTGAAGGGAAGGGGTTAATGAAATGAATAGGCTGTCAGTTGAATTATGAGTATTATGAGAAGGTCGAATACTTATAAGAACTGTTTATGACAAGTGTTTGTTAAAACTGGGTTTGAAGATTTTTCTCTTTGGTCAGTCAGAAGTAGCTGCGTATTCATTCAAATGTTTTATTAAAGTGTATTTTACTGAAATGTTTTTTTCTAGAAATTCTTATCACTTGGCATTATAAGATCAGATTATGAAAAGAGATTGTGTTGAAAGTGTATTTCTATCTCTAAATAAGGACGATAGACTAGAGCATGTCTCCTGACGAAATTGAGATAGTTTTGTAAATGTGCAAGTGCTGCATGTTTAGTGAGGTGCATAGCTGCAATGCATGAAAACGACAGGCCTGCAATGGGACAAATATTTAATTTAGAGAAGACCGACCACCCAAGAACCTTTGAAACGGGTGTCTCTTCTGGGATATGCGGTTTTATGCTGTGGTTATAAGCCACTTTAAACTTTACCAAAAAAATAAATAATAAATTAAAAAAAAAATTTTTTTTTTAAAGACTCAATAACCCCCCCCCCCCCTTTTTACCGAGCAATAAGTTTTTATGCTCATAGATAAACTGACTTAGAGAGGTTGGTGATCTATCAACATTCGTTTTTTTTTTTTTTTTAATTTTTTTAATGAAAATCGATACAGATAAGGCAGGAAGCCAATTGATGCAAGAAGCTTAAGAAATACTTCAAGCTCAAAAACTAGCCAATGTTAGATGGATAAATTCAGATTCAGAAAGCAGCAATTCTTCCCACTTTGTCAGAAACATCACCCATGGAATGCGAGGACTAAAGGACAATAAATGAAGCGAAAGTTAAGAGGCCAAAAGTAAACTCAAGGTCCACTTTCTACTCTCCGTAAAAAAAAAAAAAAAAAAAAAAATCAGTAGGATTGACACAAGATATGACGGGTTTCTGTGATTTTCAAGCGCAGAAGGCCATTTGAACCTTGAATGACTGTTTCGTTCGACTTGCGTTTTGATTCGGTCGAGCTCCATGTTTTGGTTACAAATAAATCGTTCCGGTGACGAAGTATTATTGTAAACTCACAAAAAAGAAAAGAAAAAATCTGTTAGTTGTTTGAATCTAGAGTTGTGAGTTTCTCACAGAAGTGGTCGAGACCACGTGACTGACACTGCGCTCGGTGTCCAAATCGAGCACCGAATTCAGACGTTGACAACAAGTGGACGATCACGACCTGTGCTGTTAACGTGCACAAAGGCACGTTCAGTTATTTTCACTTTTAAAAATGTGACTTTCGTTCAAGAAATCTGGTTAAATAAACGACAAAATTGTAAATAAAAACTAAAAATATGTATCCGTGATTTTTTTTTTTTTTTTAAATATTGCCAACCTAAACGTGACATTCGTAGGTTTGAATTTTATCAACAGAAATATCAGTGTTAGTCATTTGACCGTTTCGTTCAACCGGAAGTAAAAGAAAAAAGAAAAGCGGTGTAAAAGCAAAAGTGAACCTCCTCTTAACCAACCATTTTGGGATAACATTGGTCTAAAAGATCGGGTATAAACGTTACTATTTGAGGGAAACTCTTAAAGAAAAATTAGTCAAAACGCTTTTGGTTTATGTACTCAGCTAATTTATAACAAATCTCACCTGTCTGTTTAAATGTATGTATGCCTAAAACTTTCTACAGAGGAAACGGATTTTCATGAGATCGGTATCATTTTGAAGCTTGACCCTTCGGACAACAAATATCGGAAAATTGGCCAAAAACATTAATTCCTTCACCCTCAACTGGGCACCTTTCTACAAGGAGGAGTCGCTTTTTTCGCTGATATTTTCGAAAGCCATCGTCTTTTCGATTGTCTAGCTTTAAGAAACCTACGTCACTTCCGATTTGGCGATGGGCGCAACAGCAAAAACGTCAGGGTTTTTTTCACGTTCTTTACCTCTTTCGCGGTATGAGTTCGAGCCTGCCTGCCTACTACCTCTTTTTTGCTCAACACACACCTCCAAACACTCGGGCAATGCAGGGCATCCAGGCTAGTCTATTATATAAAAGGAAGTGTGTGTGTGCATGTGTGTGCGCGCGCTCCTAAATGGCTGGACCAATTTCTTTTTAATTTCACACAAATGTACTTTATGTGCCTGGCAGTGTTCTTTGATAGGTTTTGTATTGGGATGTGTTCGATAAGTATCGATAATTGAAAAAATCTGATTAAAAAAACAAACAAAAAAAAACAGGTGATGTTGACTAAAGTTAAAGCCTTATACAGTCTAACACCACAAGGGCATTACCCCAGAATCAGAAAGGTCCGGCTTTTAAAAATTAATGTTTTTTTTTAATATCACAAAGGCACGTTCAAAATGAATGTTTCTGTTTAAAGTACAAATGAGCAATGATACTTGACTGTTGCATTTTAAATGTTAATTCAAGTCATTATCATATAAAAATAATTATATAAAATCAATAGTAAATTCTCTACAGTGTAATGTAGACTCCAATGTATTGTGGACCAAGCCACTGCAGGGAGGCATCTGAAGCTACCTCCCAGTGCATCATGGTGGGTCGCTAACTAGAGCAGACAATCGATTTGATTGAAAAATGGACGATTTCAACGATTTTTATGACAAAATAAAAAATAATAAAAATATGGGGGCGTGAAACATTCGCTGATCATCATTCAATTCTAAGCAACGTCTGGTCTCCTTGCTGGTTTATAACTATTTGCATTCTGAAAAAGTTAATGTTAAATCAACATTTTTTTTATGTGAGAATTTATAACTTCGATTATTTGAATAATTCGAACTAACGTTCTCATCTTAAGTGTTATTCTCACGACGTTTCGGCCGATGTAACCAGTCTTTCTTCAAGTATACCATATTGATTTCCAAACGTTTTCTATCGAACTCAGGAAACTGTTTGAAATTTCGACCCCTATGATTTAAATAAAGGATTCAGTTCCAAATTCCGTGCAGAGTCTCCGAGTTGGACAAGAAACACTTGAAAGTCGACCGCAACATTTTGAAAATAGCACTCAAAAAGAGAACAGTAGTCCGAAGAATTGAAATAATACAAATTATATATCATCATCTAAAAAAAAAAAAAAAATCAGAAACATCGTTCTGACTAATAGAAAATATGTGAGTAGCTCTGTGTTCTACTTGCAAACCGGAAAACCTCGCAACCATTGTTGTTCAACTGTGGTTCCAATACATTTAACGTCACACAACCAACGCATTCCGCTGGTAAACACACACACACACACACACACACACACACACACACACACACACACACACACACACACACACACACAAGATCAGTTTCTGATTGCTTTGAAACAAACGGAAGTCATTTTCCCCTTTTTTCTGCTCTCCACGGGAGGTTCCCAAGTTAAGAACACCCGACCTAGAGACAACTGTGTTTGCAGGAACAAGCTTTATACACAAAAAGACCCCTATGATGTAAAAATAAAAATAAACAAGGGGGGGCACAAAAGGGGCATTATGGAACAGTTGAACAAAAAGGTCTCCCCCCCCTTGTTTTTTTCAAGAAAAGACATAAGACTTGGAAACAATTTGTTTATTTCTTTACAAATCCTCTCACCCCTTTAGCATGGGATGTAATGGTTACAGGCATGGGCTGTGGGCTAAGTGTGCAAGAGTTCAAATTCTGGGACGGCTACAGCAATAATTTCACTTAAACCTTTGCAAAAAGGCATGAATCCATAGATCCTATGTGGGTTATGGATTAAATAGAAGGGTAAACTGTACTCAAGCACTGATTGTTCAACAAATAGAAGGAAAACTTTTTGGAATTTTGAAATTGCGTTTGTCTTTATGTTATTGAATATTATTTTTTTTTCAGACATTCTAGAATTCCCTTTGCCTCTGGATTAAAGCAATGTCGGTTCAGGAAGTGGACTTTCTTCTTTTTTTTTCTTGTTTTCTTTAATTCAATTTTCACCCTAAACAAGGCACAGTGCCACTTTGATGTACTACTATCGCACATAAGTTGCAGGGGTTTTATGGTTGGTTGGTTGGTTGGTTGTTTTTGTTTTATGGCATATCAACCCTTTTCGGGTTATTTAATGCCGAATCCAAAGATTTCAAAGAAAAATTTTTTAATAGAATATATTGGTTGTTTTCACGTTGGTTTCTATTTAACCCACAGTTGGGACCCTAACAGGTACTACCAGTCAGAGTCAGAGTGGACCTGGGAGCAATGGTAATTAAAGGGTGGCCCCACACTCCCCAAAGCCCACAAGCTGGGGCCTCACCACTGGATATAGTTTAAGGTCATATCCAGGACCCCCATTGAGGGACTTTTACCCTCTGCAGGGAGGGGGACAGTCGGCATATTCTAATGCCCCACCGACAGGGCCAGGGTTTTATGGAGATGAGCAGCAAGATGTTGGTTCACATTACATTTCAACTTCTGTATGTAAGGACAGTTGGGAAAGCAAAATCCCGGAATCGAGTTCCAAAGTCTAGCAGTTCTGGGGAAGAAACTATTGGAGTAGAAGGCTTTCTTACACCTAGGGATCTCTACTGTGAAGGGGTGGGATTTAGCTACTTGTTAGGTTTGTCGGGGCTGTTCACGTCGAGGGAGTACAAGTGCTTATAGGTCGTCAGAGCATTTACTACTAAAATACTTGTAGAGCAGGCAGAGACATGCAACATTTCATCAATGGGACAGAGGCTGAAGCCTAGATGACAGTTCAGGACCTATCAGGTTGGCGACTTTCTTTTGAACCCTGTCCAGGAGTGAGAGACTAGCAGCAGATGCACCAGCCCAACTATGACAAAAGTACTCCATGCATGGGTTAATAGTGGCCTTATAGAGGTACAGGATACTTTCAGGCATAAGTAGTTTTCTAGCACGGTAGAGAGAGCCCACCTTCTTTGCAGCAGCCTTGGCAATGCTGTCAATGTGTCTATTCCAGTTCATGTTCTCTGTAAACGTTAGGCCAAGGAGTTTAAAGGAAGTACTTTCGGATAATGTGTTCTTGGCCATGTGCAACCCTTGCTTCATTATAGATTTGTCGCACTGACATCCTTACAGGGAATATCAGTGCTTCTGCATTTACAGACGTGTGATTTACTTGAAGTTACTCGTGCGTGCTCGGCAGATGACAGGAATAACCGGAAACATCTGGCCGAGCCTTATTACAAAACACACAAATTGTTACCCCCCATCCCCATGTTAAGAATGGCAACGGCTACGGAAATTAAGTAATGCATTGGGGGGGGGGAAAATGTCTTAATATCCAGAAAACTACTTAACTGTTTCCAGTTATTCCCATTATCTGCCAGGACCAACCAAGCAACTTTGTGGAAATCACAGGCCGGTAAATGCAGAAGTTCCAGGATATGTATTGTCTAAACAGAACTCTTTATATTATTCTACTGCAATGGTGACAGGTTGTTAAATTTCTGCATATTTCAATAATGCCAGATCTTTGGGCTTGAGTAAGAGTGTAGTACCTGTTCTGGGTACTTTTTAGGAATAAGTATCCAAAACAATTTCAATACATACGCCATCAAGGTCCGTTTCATTTTTTTTTTTTTTTTTTTTTACAAAGGAGTCCAAATTATTAAGGCCCAGAGGGCCACTCGAGGATAAGGGTTAATAAGTGTGCAGTGGTCAATGGGACAATAATATAGTAATCATTAGTAGCGGAAATTTGGTAAATTTGATTACTTAAGGGAAACGGCTCATCAAGAACTTGTTTACGTTGGACTTGAAGACGACCATATTATAGTCAGCCAGAAAGCAGGCAAATAGAAGAGAGTTCTACAGGTGTGCAGTTCGAAGAAAGAAGCTTTGTTCATGGAATCTACATTTAGGTTTAGGCACGGATAATGAGTGGAGGAAATTATTGATAGTGGTTTCAGCTAGACGAGTGTTTCTTGTGACGAGGGAGGGGACTATAGATTGGAGCTCAGACGTGCACTTGCTATGAAAATAACGATAAAGCAGAGACAGGCTCGCAATGTCTCTTCTGTGAGAAAGAAGTTGCAGGGAAGAGAAAAGGGCATTTCCTACTCTGTGTGTGTGACGCGGTTTATCTCAGCCTACAGGCAACCCACCCAGTCAAGTAAGGTACCGAAATGAAGCTTATGCCCCAGCTGATGTTTTAGTCATAGTTATATCGATGTTTGGTGGATGGAAATGCAAAAAAAAAAAAAAAAAGATTTACTAAACAACGTTTTATTTACTGGATATTTTTCCGGTACGAAGACTCAAGTTTGCCCATCCTACACACAAAAAAAAAAAAAAAAAAAAAAAAAAAAAAAAAGGATCACAGAGAATAGAAAGCCCGTGAAGGGAGAGCACCATTCAGACCTCCACTGGAAAGGCATGGAGAATACTAGGATCCTAGAAAGGCCTATTATCACTGAAATTCTAGCAAAAAACCAACGAGAGTTATCAGCGAAAAATCAATGGTAAAGAGCTGTTTTGATAACGCAAAAGTCATTCGCAATAGTCACGGAAAGAAACGAAGAGTACTGGACATGTGAGGCGACTCGTCATCCTGATCCAAGGGAACACCACACACGAGCAATCATTGGTAACGACACGCGTGTGAAATTCTATAGAATAAGTAATAGAAAAAAGTGTTTTAAAAACAGTGATAATGCGTAGAGAGATTTTCAAGTCAGCTTAAGAGAAAAAAAAAAAAAAATAGGACAACCGACCAGATTATTTAATATGAAAAGAATGCGTGTGTGTGCGTGCGTACGCGTGTGGATAGAAAGAGAAGGAGCGAGGAACGTTGACGGAGGGGGGGGTGAGGTAGAAGCAAAGCTTAGTAATGAGGGAATAAATAAAATGCACAGGTAGCGACAGGTACGTCAGTCAAGGTGGGTTAGAAGAAGAGGAGAAGGTCGCCAGGGTTTAGATGCGGTGGGGGTGGGGTCAGGGAGTGGATTAATGTTTAGGGGCAGAGTTAACCCGGCAAGAAACCATAAGGAGGAAATCTGCCAAAGGGTTTTATGGACAAAGAAAATTGCTGATGGTATTCGTAGGAAAGAAGAGGGAGGGGTACATTTCTCCTCAGTATGTCAGGCAACACGACAGCCAGTTTGCTTTCATTCATCCATTAGCAAGCCCACTCACTATCCACGTTTATCGCTTACTAGCAGGGAAACCCAACGTTGCCCGGGATTGAACAAGAGCAAATGCTTTACAATTCTAATGCATTTATAGTCATGGAAATTGATGAAATTGCCCCATTTTTTTTTTTTTTTTTTTTAAATCAAATCAATTGATTGCCTGCTTTAGTCGGGGACCCATCGCAGTGTACAGAGAGGACGCTTCACATGTCTCCCCGCAGTGTTTTAGTCCTTAATACATTGTAGTCTACTTTGCACTGTAGAGAGCCTACTATTGATTTTATAAAATTACTTTTGTATATATTGGCTTGAATCAATGTTTAAAGCAAAGTATCATGATTCAATTGTGCTCTAAACAAAAACATTCATTTCGAACATGCCCCTGTCATATCAAAGAACCTACTGCTGATTTTATATGCTGTACCCTTCTGCTTGTGCGGCGACGAAACTTCTCAAATGCACTTGTGATGTTAGTCTGTATAAAGTTGTTAACTTGGATCAATATCGGACTATTCCTTCTTTAATCGGATTTTTTTTATTATTGCTTTTAGATATTCACTGGAGACATTCCGATACAACATACATTTGTATGAAATTTCAAAGAAAAAAAAAATCGGTCAAACCGTTTCGGAGTCCACTAGAAACGAATTCAAGCATAAACTGCCTTTTATATAGGATGACCCACTTAAAAGTAGCCCGATCTCTCTAATCTTTCTCTTAACAACCAACTGACACCACAAGACAAAATGCAATTCTTTTTCCAACAAGATGGCGCTACGTGCCACATGTCTCACAGATCACTGACACGAGTTCATGACATGTTTACGGAAGAGAGAACAATAAGCAAAGAGTTGGGTTATGGCCATCACGTTTCCTGGGCTTGTCATGTTTGGGGAACTTTAAAGCAAAAAGTTTATGCAAATAATACCCACAATCTAGACCAACTAAAGGAGAACATAACAAACGCTATCAGGAGAATCACCAGAGAAGATCTGCAAACGTTGTTAAACGTGTCCAGAAATGCATAGATGTCAACGGGGATCACTTCTAGCATCTTTTATAACACTACATGTAATTTAAACAATAAAAGAATGTTCCTCCTCTCTACTATATTTTCTGGGCTACTTTTAAGTGGGACCCCCCCCCTGAATATTTTTACGAAGAGCTCTGCGGGCAGGATTAAAAACTTTGGCATGCCAGACCTGCTCCGCAGGACGTAGTTTGGAGACAATGTGTAAAATGTTTTGGAGGTAGGGTCGTTGATGTTGTTGCGATATGGGAGGTTTGTACAGATTTAAAATTTCATCTTGAATTGGCTTCATGTCTTGTCTGGAGCGAATTCCATTTAAAAAAAATATTGGCGACATGAGTTATTTTTTAAAGGAAATGACGGCTGAGAAATTAGTCTCAAACAATTTATTTTGAATTATCAACGCATTAAAAGAAATAAGGGCCGGATACTTGGCATCTGTATTTTAAGTTGTAATTAAGTCATTAATAAAAAATGGGTTCTTTAATGACATGGGCTCCTATTTATCTTAAAAAATAAATAAATAAATAAAAATAAAAATTATAGCTATCCAGTTTGGTCGTCACCCTACGCCTGAAGCAAATAACATGGTTGACAGTTAAACACTTACAGCTAATACGGGGTGTCAAAAAAAGTCACTGAAGTGTTTTGAACTTGAATAGATTCAATTTATGATGATGTCTTTCTGTAATTTTAACAAAATCTTTTTGACACACGCGAGGGATCCGTAAGAGATAGAGCTCGATCCTTCAGACGACAAATATCGAAAAATTGACCAAAAACATTCATTCCTTCACCTTAAACTCCGCTGTTTTGTACAAGGAGGGGGTCGCTTTTTTCGTCGACATTTTCACGCGTCATCGTCTCCATTGGATTGATAACGCTTAATTTCAATGCTGTTCACTTCCGCTTGTGCCACGGATGCATCGGCTAAGACGTTACATTTTTTTTCCTCCTTCCTTTCACAGGTTCGAGCCTACCTACTACCACTTTTTTTTAACACCTCTCTCCACCCACACTGTCTGTGGTTGTTTTGATTTCCGCCCACAGCTACTACAACTTTTTTTAGCCCCCCACCCCCAGGGTTCCTTACTACACCACCTACACACACCCGAGCAACACCAGGTACCCCTGCTAGTCTAATATAATATAAAAGGCAAAATGAGCACGCATGTTTGCGTATGTCCACGAAAGGCTTTTTCGGTGGGGGTTCTCACGTCAGATTCCGGGAAAGTTTTCTAATACTTCCTAGATCATAATATCTTAGATTCGCAAACGGACATCGTCTCTATCTATTTTTTTTTTTAGAGAGTTTTTTAAAATTCCCTCGTTTCGAGTGTTTGTCTTTTTTTATAAATAACGCAAAACTATTCAAACATGACAAACGCCTCTTGGTCTTCCAGGCCGAGGCGTTTTGAAGTCAATTAGGTTTGGTCAATGTGGGGGGAAACCCTTCATATCAGACAACTATTTGAACACTGCCAGAGTGCCCCTTTTTTGGGAGAGCTAGTCCCCTCCCCCAAACATTAAAAAAACGACCTTGTTTCTAATTTGCTTTCGTGGGGAAGCAAATAAATACAAAATGCCTCTGGCCGGGTAGTATCTGTTCTGTAATTGATCCTCGGTCATGTAGGGGAAACCCTTCATACTTAGACAATTATTATTTATTTGGATACTGCTAAAGTGCCCTCTTTTTTGAGGGAGCTGCTCCCCCCCCCCCCACCACCACATTAAAAACGACCTTCGTAGGAGGTATAAAAGCAAGGCCATTTCTGCAAGTCATCTTTTTGATTTTGATTGCTAAAGATTTGAACGCTTTTCACTTCCTGTCGCGTCATGGCGTTACAATAACATGTCAGGTTTTCTTTCACTTTCTTTTCTGCCTTTGCGTTGTGGGTTCAAGTCTGCCTGCCTACTACCATTTTTTTCCTCAACACACACCTACGAACACACGGGCAACCCCAGGCACCCCTATTAGTCTATAATATAAAGCTCACCTGTCTATTTAAATGTGTCTATGTATGTATGCCTAAAACTTTTGACAGAAGTAAGGGATTTTCATGAGATGAGTATAGTTTTGAAGCTTAACCCTTTGGATGACAAATATCGAAAAATTGGCTAAAAACATTAATTCCTTAACCCTCAACTGGGCACTTTTCTAAAAGGAGGGGTCGCTTGTTTTGTTGGTATTTTCGAAAGTCATCCCCTCTTTTGGATTGACTAGCCTTAATTCAAACTTTTGTCACTTCCAGTTTGGCGATGGACGCAACGGCAAAGAGGTCAGGGTTTTTTTTTTTCACATTCTTTTCCTTCTTCACGGTACGGTTAGAGTCTGCCTGCCTGCCTACTACCACTTTTTTTTTTTCTTGCTCAGCACACAGCTCCAAACACCCGGGAAACGCCGGACACTTAGGCTAGTCTATAATACAAAAGGCAAAAGGTGTGTGTGTGAGTGAGTGTTGTATGCCTGCCAAAACTTTAAACAGACGCGCCGGACTGTGACAAAGTTGGTATCGTTTTAAAGCTCGGCCTCTTTCACCATCAACCGAGTCGTTTTTTGTTTTTTTTTATAAGGAGAGGTCACTTTTTTGCAAGTCATTCAAACCTTGCGTCAACAGTGTCGCATAAAAGACGTTATTTCGACCGTCATGATGTCACAACTGCGCTGGGCGCATGGATAAGACCGTTAACTTTTTTTCCCCTTCCTTTTCCTTAGGCGCGTTATGGTTTCAAGCCTGCCTACTATTTTTTTTTTTTTTTTTTTTTTGCCCTTGCAATTTTGATTTTTTTTTTTTTTCGGTGTTCTACCAACATTCTTACACTTTTACACACCCGAGCAACGCCGGGCACCCAGACTAGTAACTAATAAGAACGACCATTAAACACATCACAATGCTTTGAAATGCTCCTTCACACCAGCAAAACCTTTTACTCCGACCTGATATTTTTAAGAGCTCAGGTTTGAATAAGTCACGCACTCTGTGACCTTAAGGTGTTTTTGAAAAAAAAAATAAAATAAAAATAAAAATAAATAAAAAACACTGATTTCTTCAACAATTAAGCAAGTAAAACGACAATTATTTTCTGTGCTGAAACCAGGAAAACTAACAGGGAAGCATCGTATCGGTCTTGGAGAACAGGGTCATAACAAGGGGAAATACCAATGCTATACCCTTACGCTCCTCCGACCCTATGGGTAGGATGTCATTGTAATTAAGATCTGAAAAGTTATGGAGATGTCATCTTCTGTGGCAGAAGGCAGAATCTTGAAGATTGAAAAAAAAAAAAAAAAAAAATTCTCAAAGGAACATTTTCGATTCAAAATGTTGATATTTCTGTTGACGTTGGCTAGTTTGCAAGAAATGAGGAATCGATAAAAATTTGCTGACCTTGACTAAAAACAGTTTTATTTTAGAACATATTTGGATTTTTTTTTTCTTTTTTTCTTTTCTTTTTACTTGAACTGCTTAGATCCCGTTTATCGAAATAAAATAAAGCAATAAATTCAAAAGAATCTTAATTTATTCATCTTCCTTCCCCACGTCGGAAAGATGCGACACAAGAGTCGGGAAAGTGGGATTGAAAAATTAGAGGAAGAGCATTCTGATCTTGGAAAAAAAAAAAAAAAAAAAAAAGCCTAAGCTGTCCCATTTGCATTCCCTGGTAATGGCGTCTCAGGCAATTAACATAACCCTTCTCCAAAAGAGAAGGCAAAGCCTGGGAAAATGAACCTCAAAACTGTACAGGATCAGTGAATCGTGAAAAAGCCATCAAAAAAAAAAAAAAAAAAAAAAAAAAAAATGGTCTTGATCTTGGCTTTAGTGGTGAGAGAAAACCCCTGTTCGAGTTTACTTGTAAAAATAAAACAATATGAAAAACTATTAGGTTAAGGAAGGAGTTCGTGCCTAGTGTTAAAATAATTTTGAAATATCGTTTGTAAACTAGCCTGGGTGTCCGATATCGCCCAGGTGTTTGGAGGTGTATGTTGAGCAAAAAAAAAAAAGAAAAAAAAGTGGTAGAAGGCAAGCAGGCTCGAACCTGTACCACGAAGGTGAAAAAGAATGTAAAAAGAATGTAAAAAAAAATAAATAAATAAAAAAACGTGACGTCTTTGCCATTGCATCCATCACCAAACCAGAAATGGCGAAGGTTTAAATTAAGGCTAGTCAATCGAAAAGAGGAAAAGCGACCCCTCATTGTAGAAATGTGCTTAGTTGAGAGTGAAGCCAATTTTTCGATATTTGGTGTCCAAAGGGTCGAGCTTCAAAACGATATCGATCTCGTGAAAATCCGTCTCCTCTGTGTAAAGTTTTAAGCAGATATACATACATACATTGAAACAGACAGGTGAGATTTATATTATAGATACAGATTAAAAAACAAATAGTCCAGCTTTATAAGTATACAGATTTACTGTGCATACCAGTCGAAACCAGCACGTTATAGCCTGACACACACACGATATATAACGTTACACAGCGAATCAACATGTTATAGTCTCAGCTGCAAAGCAGACAAAGAATTGAAAAGAACTTCCAGTTACTGTTGTGACGTCTATCACGTGATCGTCTCCTCGAACGTGCTCTCATTTGTATAGTGTTTGTTATTTGTTTTTTGTTACCGCGACATCATTTCACTCACGGCTCGGTATTTGTATATAGCCGTCCGCGCTCTGTTACATCCGTTCGTTAAGAGGCAAATGTCATAGGAAGCAGAGATTCAGCTATTGATTTATTTTCTAAAATAGAAAAAAAAAAAAAATTTTAATGTTATCCTTTGTGATCGACCTACTGCGCATCTCAATATTAAGGTTTCTAGTACCAGCATATCTTGTCAATTTGTTGGTTTTTAATTTGAGCTCCCTTTGAAAAACAGATTCCTTTTAAGCAATGAACTAAGGAAAAAGGTCAATTATTTTCTGTGAGAAAGCCGGAAACTTGACAGGGAAGTATCCCCATGGATTAAGAATATTTTGTATCGATCTTTGAGAACAAGGTCAACACAAAGGGGAAATACCACTTTTCCCCGGAAGCGGAGGGAAGGATGTCATCGTAATGGACATCTGAAATTATGAGACATCTTCTCTGGCTGATTCTTTAAGTTAGCTAAGAATAAAAGCAGTTATTGGAATTCTCAAAAGGAGCATTTTCGATTCAAAAGATTGATCAACGCGATATTTCTGTTGACGTTGATCGCAAATAAGGATGTGGAGTCGTTAAAAAAGTTGTGTGACCCTTACTTTAAAAGGACACAATGTGGAAAAAAAAATTAGCTTCCGTAAAATAAATTTTTAAAAAATATATATATATATATAATATATATATATATATATATATATATATATATATATATATATATATATAAAATATATATATATATATATATTCAGATTAATCACAAATAAAGAACAGTAAAATAGATTTACTGTTTGGGATAACCGGGATACTAGAAGTCTTTGATATTTCCAGAATATAAAAAAGACAGAAAAGGCACTCTGGACAGAGAGGAAAATTTAAAATTGCGACAATCTAGAAGGACTTCTTCATTAACCGAGGACAGGAGAGATGGAGTACAGCTCAGAATAGATAATACATATTCATCCATTTCAAAAGCTTGAGCCAATTTGCGTGTGTGTGTGTGCGTGTGTTTGTGTGTACGCGCGTGCATGCCACTTTAGTTAGTGTTCATATAATCTGTCTCTGGGTGGATTAACATTTAGGAAACAAGTTCATTTTTACAAATTCATAATTACTTTCCATATATTTCAAGTCTGGTTTATTTATTGGTAGGAGAGGTGCTCGGCGTTACACGGGAGCACTAAAAACGATATAGAAGTTTAAAAGCCTAACATATTTCTATTGGCTTCCTGAGACGCAATGCCCCTAACATTGATACCTTTTGTTTTTCTACTTTTTTTTTTTTTGTTTTCTTTTGCAAAACCAAAAACAACAACCCATCTTCCTCTCCCTTCTCATTCTTCCCATTTCTCTTTCTATCTTCTCTACTTCCTGACTGGTTTCCGAACTTAAAATGTACCAAACATTAATACTGTAACACTTTTTCCTCTTCCATTGCAAAACTCATATTCTGCAACGATAAGACCCACTGTAAAATAACCAAAACAAACACAAATTAGTGATTGAAGATACAAAAAGCTTGAAACTTCTACAAAATAACTGGATTCGGCATTAAATAACCCGAAAAGGGTTGATATGCAGTAAAACAAAACCGACCAAACCAAACCAAACATACTTCTATTAAACATTCTATCTCGCTGCCTCTGTTTTTCTACCCTCTCCCTCATTTTTCTCTCACTTTATTTCTAACCCTCTCTTTCTCTTCCGCCCATATAGATAGAAAAAACGAAAACAAAAAAAACTTAAGGCAATGTTACCCCGTTCCCCAAAAATAATGAGGACTCCAGAGTACTGCTAAAACCACCCTTCACAAGTTTCTTGCCATTCCCTTCTCCCTTTGAAGAGAAATGATGTTGAATCATTCACTAAAGTTTTTTTTTTTTTTTTTTCTTTTTATTTCTTTTAATTTTAGATATTGCTAGCAGGGAGACCTGTAGTTGCCCAGGATTGAATGAGAATTAACGAATGTTCCAAACTTCTAATATATTTACTGTCATCGAAATCGCCCATTCGCTAATCGAACTGATTGATTGCCTGCTCTAGTCAGGGACGCCTCGTAGAGCACTGGGAGGAAGCTTCACATGCCTTCCCACAGCAAGTTAATCCACAATGCTTTGTAGTCTACATTGCACTGTAGAGAATCTAATGTTGATTTTTTTTTTTTTAATTATTTTTTATATAATAGCTTGAATGAAAGTTTAAAATAAAAAAGCCAAGTACCATGGTTCAAACATTTATTTTGAATGCACTCCTGTAATCAAAGAACTTACCATTGATTTTATATGCAGGGCCCTTCTGCTTGTGTGGTGATAATACACCCGTGATGTTAAGTTGTATAAGGGTGTTAACTTTGATTAAAATTAGACTGTTCCTTCTAATTTTTGTTTGCTTAGCTAGGTATTTTATTTGAATACCTTCGATAAGTATTGGTAACCAAACTCCCAGGCACAAAAGGTACATTTGTCTTAAATGCTTTTTTAAAAATCGGCCCAACTGTTTTGGGGGTCCATAGGGGTGCTGTATGTGCTCTCCGCTTATCTCGACATTGTTTCCAGCCGTCCTGTACTCTCCCTTGCCACTGGACTAAAGCAGTGCCGATTTAGAAGAGGTGTGGTTGGAAATTGCGCAACCCTTGCCACACACACACAATTACACGCACAGCTGCCCCTACAGGGGGAGGGGCATCTTGTCTTTCCAGATGGAACAAAGGCATCGATCGAGAGGACGAACTCACACACACACAGATAAATTGCCTTTTATATATACGTAGTCTTCAATTCTTTAATTTTAGAACAGTTTACTATGGTTAACTATTCTGTACAAGTCCTTGACATGAAGAATTTTCAATGGGTAGTTGTTCTATAAAACTCTCACACTTTATAATTTTGCAAGTAAAAACAAAAGAGGTTTCGTGTTGACACAAAAAAATTATGTGCCGGAATGCTAAAAGATTCTATGCTGGTTTTTGATTGGTTGCTAGCAGAACGTGACTCCATTTGATTAGTCAGTTCCTATCGCCAGTGTCTATGAGTAGAATCTTCCAACTTTCAGTGATCATATCCTATTATTATATCAACATGGCCGATAGCCATTAGTCGCATGCTCTTGTGTAATGAATGAATGCATGAATGTAGGATTGGCATGAAATTCTTAAAGATAAACTAAAATGACCGAAAAATGGGTTGAAATGACTTAAATAAAAAGTAAATGACTTAGAATGACTTTAATGAACTTAAGGATGAATTGGATGACCTTAAGAATGACTTGAATGCTTAAAAAATAACTGGATCCTTCAAAAACAACTTGAATGATCTGGAGAATGACTTGAATGGCTTTGAGACTGACTGGTTGTAAAGTGGGTGATCATTTTACATTAAATTAATATAGAAAAGCGATTCTCCACTTTATATCACAATAAGTACAGCATGTAGTAACAGATACTACACTTTGAGATATTAAACCCTTTATTCATGTTAAAAATACATTGAAAATCAACACTAAACAAAAAAGTTAGGCACATGGTCAACTCAAAAGGGGAGGATTGTGGGTGTCGTTGGTCATCCTAGTCACTCCAGAACTAAAAGGCCAAGAAGAGCTTAAAAAGCTAAGAACAGCATCTATTAACAGACCCTTTGATCTTAACCAAAAAGGCCAAGCACAAAAGTGTTACAGGCAGACCGACCGACAGAGTGACTTATAGAGTCGCTTGCACGCGACTAAAAATATTGCAACAAGTAAATACATCTGGGGTAATGCCGATTATGAATATACCAAGTTTATGGTTCAATGTTTTGTAGTTTGCCTTTTAACCAGATGGCCAGACACGGAGACACACACACCCAATTACCAGTTATATAAGAGATGCAAGCTTATTTACGGTACACACAAACCGAAACTGAGAAAGTATTAGGAAGAAAATATCAAAATACAATATCGATTTAGAAAAGTTTTTTTTTTTAATATTAAATTCCCTGCAACCTCTTTCTCACAGAAAAGATGTTGCGAGTTTGTCTCTGCTTTATCGTTATTTTCATGACAAGCGCTCGGCTGAGCTCCAATCTATGGTCACCCCTCACCAAACTTTCACAAGAAACACCCGTCTAGCAGAAAACACTCAATAATTTCCCAACACTTTATCTGTGTCTAAACCTAAACATAGATTGCATGAGCAAAGCTTCTTTCTTAGAACTACACGCCTGTGGAACTCTGTGCCGATTGCCTTCAATTTTCATGCTTTCCAGCTGACTACAATATGGTTGTCTTCAAGTCTAATACAAACAAGTTTTTGATGAGCAGTTCCATATAAGTTAACAAATTTACCGAATTTCCATTACTAACGATTACTATATTGTCCAATTTCTACTGTACACTCTTTAACCCTTATCCTAGAGTGGCCTCTTGGTCATTATAAGTGGGGATGCCTATGTAAAAAAAAAAATCCAATGATCGAAACTATAGAACGTCACAGAGATTTTTCGAGTTACCACAGTCTTTATCAAAGTTACTAAGAAAACTTATGAGGAATTTACATTCATTCGTGTCATAATTTTTCAGAAAACTACGTTGACTGATCATCGTTTTTCATCTATATATATAAAAGCGAAAACGTGTGTATGTATGTATGTACACTTTGCGCATGTCCCCAAAAGGCTTTTTTTCCAGGGCCTGCTCGCTCGGCTCCCTCATTCTTAAAACATTTTATATCATGTCTAAATCAGAATATCCACGATTTAACAATGGGGGTCGCCTGTCTATTTAATTTGTTCAACTTTGAAATGTTACATATTTCACATTTTTGGATCGCCATGTCTTGCTTTCGTTTTTGGCATAAAAAAAAGTGAAACTATTCGAATATCCAGCTCCCTGGCCCAAGGCCAGTGGTCTCCAGAAAGCGATCTAACGTTTGGTCAATGTCGGCTTTTCACCGTCATATCAGACAGTTGCTTTCATTTCAAGACACTCCCCTAATAAACGGGGAAGCTGCTTTTCGTTCCCCAAAGTTTGGTAAAAGCTGTCCCGCACAAAATCTTAACTGCTGAACACCCATTGCTTACGTCATGTTTCAAGGTACAAACATCACGCGACTTAACTTCCTTGCACCTGCCAATTTCAATTTATAAATGTTAACACACTTATCAATTCCTCTCCCCTTGTGGCCGAGATGGTTAGGTGTCTGGCTTTTTTCCCTTTCGTTTCCACCTTCGTGGAAAGGCTTCGGGGGTTCAAGCCTACCTTCCTACTTAAACATTTTCTTTTACACCTCTAAACACCCGGCCATGTTTTGATCTACCTCCCTACCCCCCAACAATACACCTCCAAACACCCGGGCAACGCCGGGTACCCTCGCTAGTCTATAATATAAATCTCACTTGTCTGCTTAAATGTATGTATGTATGTCTGCTTAAGACTTTCGACAGAGGCGACGGATTTTCACGATATTGGTATAGTTTTAAAGCCCAACCCTTCAGACGACAAATATTGAAAAATTGGCTCAAAACATTAATTCCTCCACCCTCAACTCGGCACTTTTCTACAAGGAGGGGTCGCTTTTTTTCACCGATATTTTCGAGTCATCCCCTCTTTTCGATTGACTAGCCTTAATTTAAACCTTTGCCACTTCCTGTCTGGCGACGGGCACAACAACAAAGACGTCACGTTTTTTTTGTTTTTTTTTCCATATATTTTTCCTCCTTCACGGTATGGGTTAGAGCCTGCCTGACCACAACCACTTTTTTTTTTTTTTGCTCAACACACACCTCCAAACACCACGGTTAGTTTCTGATAAAACTTGGAAATGCACATAAACTTCATCCTGATCTAGCAAAGATGGTCGACACACAAGAGGTGTCAAGCCGCAAGACAAAACATTAAAAGCATTTAAATACTTGTCCATTTTGAACTAATGTAATTTATGTGCATTGGATCTGTTGCTGTTGCATTCTGACACAAACCATTAATTGAAATTTTCGTTATATTGAAATAAAGAACAAATTTATTATGCTTGTTTCTTTTCTGAAACTACATGTACGCTTGGACTTGCATTCTTGAATACGACCAAACTATTGCACGTTTCTAAATATATAAAAAAAAAAAAAAAAAAAAAACAAGAACGCAGATTCCATGAACAAAGCTCCTTTCCTAGATCTGCACGCCTGTGGGAGACTGTTCCACTGGCTTGTTTCCCGACTGACTACAACATGCTAGCCTTCATGTTCAATGTAAACAAGTTCTTGTTGAGCCGCCCCCTTAACTAATCAAAATTCTACCTTATCTACACTATTAACGATTACTACACCACCACTTTACGTATCCTCGAATCAAATTGTAGCCAATTTATACCGTTAACAATTACTTTATTTCTTTACAAGCAAAAACGTACACGTAGTTTAACAAAATATATTCTTCGATAGAACCAAACTATTGCGCATTTCTAAATTAAATGAAAAATATTTTGCAACAATTTTATTAAACAACTTCAGTTATCTATAATAATAATAATAATAATCTCACCTGTCTGCTTAAATGTATGTCTGCCTAAAACTTTCACCAGAGGCGACCGATTTTCACGAAATTGGTTATCATTTTTAAGCTCGAATCTTCGGACGCCAATATCGAAAACATTAATTCCTTCATCCTCAATTGGGCACTTTTTTTTACAAGGAGTCGTCGTTTTTTTTTCGCCGATATTTTCTGAAGTCACCCCACTTTTTGATTGTCTAGCCTTAACTAAAACCTACGTCATTTCCGGTTTCGTGATGGAGGCAACAGCAAACATCACTTTTTTTCTCTCGTTCTTTTCTTCCTTTGCGGTACGGGTTAGAGCCTTCCTACCTACTACCATTTTTTTTTTTTTTTTTTGCTCAACACACACCTCCAAACACCCAGGCTAATAATTCTAAAAGTGAGAAACTTATGATTATACAAACTGACTATGATGGTGCTTGCAGAAGTCTGAATTTGACTTGCCTATAATAAAGGACTGCTTGAAATCGGAAGGTGTGCGACTAACCCCACTTAAAAAAAAAATTTTAAAATTAAGGAGGCCTTTCGAGTACTACTAAATTCACTGCTTCTAAATTTCTTGGCACTTTCTCCCCTTTGCTAATTTTAAATATTCATACAAGACGACGCTGATCAAGAACATACCAACTTTGTGGGTCTTTGTTTTGTTGTTTTTTAATCTTTTAGTCTGACGAATACGCAGACAGCTGTCATCTATGTAGTTATAAAACTGGGCCGTGCGCCCTTGCTTGAATCTTGTCTTTGACAGACGGGCGATTCCATCTTTAAAAAAGGATGACACATGAAGTAAAATATGTGCGTGGAATGAGGGTGAAGGGTTATGGGTTCGATTCTAGCTGATAGCACCCATCATATATATATATACACACACACATACGCGTGTTTGTTTTAATCTCACTACTATATATTAGATTCAATATAATAATCAATAAAGAATTGTCTATAATAATAAATATGTAATCTGCATGAATAAAGATATATTTAAGCGTATCTTATGACCGAGCAACGCCAGGCGGCCTGCTAGTATATACACAATAGATGACATTGCTTGAAAATGGGAATAATAGAGAGAGTAACATTTCAATATATTAATATGTTTAATCTCCCATGTGTAGGCACTGGTAGAAATGGGGATGCACACACCTATAGCTGTGGTAAGTTTCATTAGCATCTTTTTCTGTGTCTACTTTTAAAAGAACCGATACGCAGCAGGTAGCTAAACAAATGCTATTGACTTCCTTCCCAATGGACTATTAGGTTACATTCTGGGAACACCTTTATATGTATACTAGCGGGGTGGGGAATGATCGACTTTGCCCGGGCGTAAAATACGATTAAATATATTTTAATTTGCCTAGATTTTGTATATATTATTATAGAGTCAGGATTTCAAATATATATATATATATATATATATATATATATACACACATACATATACACACACACACATTTTATTTTATTTATTTTTTTTATTACCATATCTTTCTGTTAAGTTACATTATTGTTTCAATTACCCGGCCGTTTTTTTTTGGCCATCTGTAGCTTCCTCAGACTTTTACAGAAGTGTTCGTTATTATGGGATGAATAACGAAAACTTCTGTAAAAGTCTGAGGAAGCTACAGACGGCCAAAAAAACGGCCGGATAGCTGAAATAATAATGTAACTTAACAGAAAGATACGGTAATAAAAAATAAAACGCATATTTGCTCTACAACAGTATTGAGCACTTTCTTCAGTTTTTATTAATTACCATTTCCACTAATATATATAGATATATAAGTATGAGGTGTCATCAGCTAGAATAAAAAACGAATCCAGCATTCAAAGCTGGTGACGTTACCACTGTACCAACAGGACATGCATACAAACTGATGAAAAATTAAAAATAAACTTAAATGAATGGACAAAATGTATAACGATCTTTTTTTTTTCAATTTTGACCCATTTTTGACCCTTTAAAAATAATTTTAACCAACTAAAAACCCATAAAAGAACAGCGCATAAAAAATCCAATCATTTGAGGCCCCTAGTGCTGCTCTGTGACTTAAGTTTGGAGGAGATAGAGTTTGAAAATATGGAGACAGACAGACTGACAGACATATAGCCGTTTATATATTAGATCATATATATTTCTCATCACGCATGTTTGATGCTATCTAAGTCAGACCTTTCAGTTAGCCAACATTTCAGTACTATCGTATCTTTATCATTCGTCAGATTGTTAAAGATTTTTATCCTGGGTCCCCAATTAGACCACTCCTGTAATGATTCGGTCCCTGTTGATTTTGTGGTGGAAGTAAAGTTTTGTGCAGTTCTAGGAAATCCACTTTCCTAGGCCTTGCCTTCTCTTTGAGAACGAGTTTATTGCTAATTGCCTGAGACGCCCTTACTGGGGAATGTGGTGGTTGGGGGGTGGTCTCTTAACACTAACGCCAACAGAACCTAGTCTAGTGTTAAGATTGCTTATTCACTGTTGACTGAGGTATATCTTTGTTCCTGTGCAGTTCTAGAAGGTCCACCCTCCCAGGCTTTGCCTTCTTCCTTTGAGAAGGGGCCAGTTTATCGCTAATTTCCTGAGACGCCCTACCGAGGATAAGAGACAGTGGTGTCTGCATTCTCTGCAGGTCAGAATGCTCTTCCTCTAGAGCGCTGACTTTTCATATTTCACTTTCCGACCCTTGTGTCACATCGTCCCAACATGAAAGGTAGATAGATAACTCTTTTTGGTGCTTTCTTATGAACCGATTTTTTATGTTAAAAAAAACAAAAAAACGTAAATACATAGTTAGAATGTCCGACCAAGGCAGAACAGTTTTGCACCAATTTTATGTCTCCTTATGAATATCAAAATCAAGAAACAAATGATGCTAAACTAATCCTCCTTCCAATATTGATAAAAATCATGATTATCTCCCTTTCACTTCCACAAGATGTGACACAAAGCCGGGAAGTTCGATTTGAAACCAGTGTTTGAGAGAAAGAATACTCTGGCTGAACAAAGATTGCCTCGGCAGACTTGTCGGCACTCCTATAGAAGCGTCCCAGGCAATTGGCAATAAGCTAACCCCTTCTCAAAGTGCGATGTCTGAAAACTGCACAGAAACAGTCTCCAGATCGACAGA
>NC_136518.1:62527701-62560201 GCF_053919585.1 Euprymna scolopes
TAGCGGCACTGATGAGTTATGATACAACGAAACAGGACTGTATGTCGATGACTACAAATATATATTACATACACACACAGTGTCCATAAAGTTCGCATGCACGTTAAAAATGGAAAATATTTTCTGTGACCTACAAAATTGCGTTATCCTTCGTATTGCTAATATGGATAGAACCTTTAAAAATAGTTTTTGGTCGTCCTCCCCCCCCCCCGACAAAAAGGAGAGCAGACCTGTAAATTCACCCTTGTCAGCACGTCTGTTCGTTCGCATGTTTCTCAATAACTACGCCATGGAATTTTTAAAAATTTTGCACAAACATTCAAACATTGAGTAAAAAAGTAACAGAACGGATTTTCCGGGGAAAACTCTGGTTTCCCCCTCCCCCAGGGGTGCCTTTCGTGATAAAATTGCTAAAGTTGACACTTTTGTGCTTATTAAAAAACAATTAAGAAAATAAAAAAATTAATGCCATGGATTTTTATAAAACTTTCTGAAAAGTTGTAACTAACTGATTTCTATATAATTTTGTTTGTCTATACTTCGCGATAACTCTTGGGTGCGCCCCAGGGGCTCTTTTAGGGATAATAAAAACACCCCATTTTTGGGACTATTTTAGCATATTTGTCCAAAATTTTCTGTGTGTGTCTATTTAGCAGTTTTGCATGGTGCTGAAATTTAAATATGTTAAGGCTTTGGGGACTTTTGGGGCTAAATGGAGGATGCAAATAATAGGCTTTGTTATTTTTTATTTTTTTTATTTATTTTTTGCATGGTGCAGAACTCAAATTTACATATTCAGGCCTAAAACTGAACCATTCGTCCACTTTCACCAGGATTTGACGTCGCCTGAGGGCTTCTGGGGCTAAATGCTGAACTTAGTCATTTTTTTATGCCTTGTTCACTGTGCACTCACGGGGGACCGTGCATGCTTCACTTGCTTTCTACTCTTTTTTTACAGAATATTTCAAATGTGAATAAACTTTATAATTTTTAAGGTGCACATGGACTTTATGGACACCCTGTGTATATATACATTATATTATAATTATAAACAATCATTTTTTTTTATACCTACAGACACTGTTTCATGCTTACGCAATCATCAGTGCAAGGTATACACTTTTCTATTCATACAAATTCAGCACATGTCACAACCCTTTTATAAATAATATAATTAGCAGGCCGACCGGTCATAAAATACGCTTAAATAGGATATTTTGATTCATGCAGATTTCATATTTATTATTATATATGTGATGATATACGGCAATGAAACATGGGCCCTGACAACTCGCCAAAGTGAAATCTTGGCAGTGGCGCAAAGATGGAGAGGATAATGTTAAGCATCAATCTCCAAGACAGAAAGACAAACATCCGGATTCGCCAACAAACAAGAGTTATTGACATCAATACTGTCATCAAAACATTCAAACACAGATGGGAAAGGTACGTAGCCAGACAACATGACAACAGATGGTCCAGGAATGGACACCTCTTGCATATATGAGGCCAAAGGGAAGACCAAGAATGAGACGGAAGGACGACCTGATAAAGCACATGGGTCCCACATGGCAGCAAATAGCTCAGGACAGGTGGTTCCTCATTGAGTGATGAAACTTTTGTTTATGTTGATAATAATTATATTATATTGAACCCAAGATATAGTAATGATTTAAAAAGTTTAAATAAAAGAAAAACAAAAAAAAGAAAAAAAAAAAAAAAAAAAAAAAAAAAAAAAAAAAAAAAGAAACACTCATGTGCCACCACCGAGAATTGAAACCAAAACGTTTAGCTTACGATTTACTTTTTCATTTGACGTTAATGTCTGAGCTATGAAGACATGTTTGCTGCAAGGCTAAAAGTTAAAACATGAACAAACAGCTACTACATTACACATGCATATTCGTAATGCCCTCGTTTGACCATCTGGCAAATTTCATTTTTTTTTTTTTTTTTTTTTTTTGTAATTTTCACTTCTGCACCGATTTTCCCCGGCTAAAACTCAAATATAAAGTTTTGCATGGGTTCGAATACCCTATATATTAAGTTTCATGTCTAGACCAGAAAAATGACTGAGGAAATTGGTAGGCAAAATTTTTTAAACATATATACGCATATATATTAGGTTGGTGCAGAAATTGTGTCGTTTTTGGATATATATGTATGTATATATATATATATATCTGATAAAAACTTTTTGCACCAACCTAATAAATAAACATAAAAAGAAGCTTGTGTTTACTATAACCCTACGCAAATATTATGCAAGTATAAATCATGTAGAATATCTGCATGAATATAATTACACGTAATAGTTAACTAAAGATGATCATCCCATAAGAAAACCGAAAAAAACTAATAGGGAATTAAAATGTATGTTTAAAAGAATATGCAAATTAGCTATATATTTTGCAAATTAATGCAATGCTGCAACCCATATATAACAAAGTTGTAATTTCTTTATGAAAATTAAAAAAAAAGGGGGGGGGGGCGGTAATATGAATATCAATACACATGCAAAAAAATTAGAGTATATATGTGTGTGTGTGTGTGTGTGTGTGTGTGATGTGACCCGTTAAGTCAAGTATTCCACTCATGTCGACTAATTTGTATCAGGAAAAAGTGTTTTAAAAGCCAGTAAAATATGAAGAAATAAAGACAATTCCAACAAACTGATCGTTTTCTGTTCCCTATATCCCTCATCCACATGCAGATATACATATACATTATATATATATATATATATATACACACATATATATATACATACTTACATACATACACACACACACACATACATGTGTTTACCCCCCCCCCCTCTATCGCTTCATTATTACCTCCTCTCTTTACCTCTAACGCTTCACCCCAGTAATAATATAGGTTTCTAATAAAAAGGTTTCCACCAGACTTTAAAATATTTTTCACTGGACCCATAAAGAAGAATTTCTCCATGAATATGCCCGACCCGGATATCTAATCAGTTATGCGGATTACCCAATATACAGTCTAGATCTTATTACCTCACTGCTTTAAAGAGTCACCATGGATCTAAAATTTTCGTATCCTTTTCTTCAATTTCCCTTGCTATATGACTTCTGATTAATCAATTATTTTTTACTTTGATTTTCCATGTCTCACTGACTTTAGCATACCTATATAAATACCTATATAAATATTTGCTAATATTTTCTCCTCTGAAGAGATGGTAGACATCGAACCCCTATAAGTTAAGGAGATAAAATTTCTAAAGTATTGTCTTGCTTACGAGGGGCGTGCAATAAGTAATGCCCCTGAACCACTTCCAGTTGTCTGATCTACCTGAAATTTTGTAATTTTGCTATATCTCTATAGGTTATGTGGCAAATTACAGCTCTGAACAAATTGTGATTTCTGTTTTACAGGTGTTTGAACTGAGTCAGGTGTGAAATGGAGCCTGTTAAATGTCGAGCAGTGATCCAGTTTTTGTATTTGAAAGGACGCACACCACAGGAGACTTGATAAAATGAAAGAAACTTATGGTGATAATGCCCCATAATATGACCTTGTAAAACGCTGGCATTGTGAATTCAAACATGGCTGGAAGTCTGTGGAAACAGCTCCCAGGCCTGGTCGCCCCCCTTCTGCCATTGATGAGGCATCTGTCCGTCAAGTTGAAGCTGCCATTTGGGAAGATTGGCGCATTACTATTCGCCAAATAGCCCAAGATGTCAAGATTAGTACAGGGTCTGTGGAAACTATCATTCATGACCATTTGCATATGCATAAGGTGTCTGCCAGATGGATTCCCAGGTTGCTCACACCATTCCAGAAGCAAGAACACGTTGAGTGCTCGAGGATGAATTTGGAGATGTGCCAAGAAGATGTCAAAGTTTTTCAAAAGACTGATTATACAGTGATGGACCCAGGTTTCATCTTATGATCCAGAGACCAAAGCCCAGTCAATGCAGTGGAAGCACTTGGACTCACCACCTCCAAAGAAGTCAAGGGTGCAGCCCTCCGCTGGCAAGGTCATGCTCAGTCTTCTGGGACCAGGACGGAGTAGTGATGACAGATTTCTTGGCAAAGGGTACCACAATTACAGGAGCCTATTATGCTTCACTTTTAAGGAAATTAAGGGAAGCTATCAAAATTAAGAGGCGGGGCAAGATCAGCAAAGGTACCTCCTCCTGCAGGACAACGCTCCGGTCCACAACTCGCATGTCGCCAGATCAGAAGCATGGGCATCTGGTTATGAAATCCTTCTCCATTCTCCCTACTCTCCTGACCTTGGACCCTCTGACTTTCACCTCTTCCCAGCCATGAAGTTGTTTTTGAAAGGAAAGCGTTTCCCAGATGATGCAGCCTTGATTTCTGAAGTCACGTCGTGGTTGGAGGACCACCCTGAGGTGTTCTACAAACACTGTCTCCGGAGCTGCATCAAACGATGGGAGAAATGCATAACTCTGGGATTTTCCTATGTAGAGAAAGACTAATAACTGTGCCAAGTTTCGTTGCTCTACGGCTATGGGGAGTGGGTCAGGAGCATTACTTATTGCTCGCCCCTTGTAGAATTATAAAAATCTTTGATATGAAACTCAAACATTTGACTTCAAAAAAGGGTTTTTGAAATTCATTGAATAACTATAATATATATATATATATATATATATATATATATATATATATATATATATATATATTAGCAGTAGATTTGCTGGTATTTACTTCAAAACTAGTATTAATAGGCTGTGTGCACTTTTATTTATTTGATTTCTTTTACTATGCGAACAAAATCCAAAGTAAATCATAAATAATTTTGAGCGCTTTCATTTATTGCCGTGATATGAAATGATACCATTTTGAAAGATTTCAAAAGAAAGCTGAGAAAAAAAAAAAAACGAAAAAAAAAAAAAAAAAACGACTTATGCATTTCTCTTATATTGGAAAAGCAGGTCATAAAACAGCACACGGTTATTGAAATAGAGGGAGGGGGGGCTAGGAAAGAGATCAATTTACCTGGCACAGCTCGAGTAGGTTCTGTTTACACCAAGGCTAAGATACGTCCTAGGTAATCATTCCAATGGTCTGGGTCATTTTTGAATAGGCAATGCTTAGTTCAAGGAGGTTCACCCCCTTTTAACCTTTCTCTTGTCTCTGTGAAAAAAGGGCTTAGGTTATTAGTAATTGCCTGAGGCGATCTTATCGGTCTATGTCGACGGGGCTGCTCGGGCATTTTGGCGGCTATAGTCCCCTCCCCCTTGTGTTCTACCTTTTTCAAGCCTCACCTACCGACTTCGTGCCACATCTTCCTGCGATGGAAGGGAGGCAAATACCTAAAATAGAACTTCACATAAATCAAGCAACGAATGAAACTATGGCGCTAGTAGATGTGCTAGATGGATTTTCAACAAAAAACAACCACAATACGTTCTGTGTAAAAATGGCCGACTCTTAAGTTAAAGGAAATAAGCGAGTTTGTCGCACAACTGTTCTTCATAAAAACATGCAATAAAATTCCCTAATTCGATAAATCCTATTTTTACTTTTAGTTAAAATAAAATACGTATAAAATACGTTTATAAGCCAAATTTCAACATATTATGAAAAATAAACAAACTAGCTTAAAATTAATATTTCGGAAAATATTTGAAATTTGGCTTATAAACGTTTCAGGCATTTTAAAATTCAAACAATATCTTATATAACGGCAAACACAAATGACTTTACTTTTAATTATTTTTGTACGGGATCACTTTTCATGATTTGGGGAATTTATAATTTCGACATGTCACGCAAGTACGTAATGTTTTCACCCAAAATACGTTGGTTTAAAAGACCACCAAACACCTGGTTATGAATTCAGAATAGCAGCCACTAGGTCATAATTCAATATCGCCGGATGGCTTTTTGGTTTTCAACCAAAAATATCGTGGAAAAAAAAAAAAATAAATAGCATTTTGATTTATAACGTGAAAATTATAGAAAAAATAAAATAAAATAAATATGGGGAGATAATGTTAAGAACTGAAAGCAGACATACAGAGTACTCATTTATTCCCTAGTAATGTTGAATTTGCTATCACACGAGTCGACGGTGAAAAGGAAACAAGAAAAAATAAAATAAAATAAAGATCAGTACATATGCGACAAGGGGAGGAAAAATAAAACATGTGGCTTCCATATTACATTTTTTTAAAAAATCGGATTGATTGAAGCGGGGGGGGGGGGGGCACCGTGAGATCCTCATCTAAAGTTATTTTTTTAACGCGTTTGCAGGCTCCCCCCACCCCACCACCACACTTCTCCACCGTAACGAAATAGAAACCGGTGCGAGGATAGGACAGAAGGGTCAACCTGTAATTTCAACTTTACAAGAATATCTGACGTTGTTTACTGGTCACTATATAATAGCAGCAGCCGAACCGGAGATACTCGTTTGGCTTTTGCCACAAGCGCGCGCGCACACACACACACACACACACACACACACACACACACACACACAGCTACGTATCTAAAAAAAAAAAAAACTGAGCTATTAAACCCGACAGGAAGAAAGCAACGTCAGAAGTTCGTGTCGCCAATGAAGCTGGGTTAAACAAGCTGACAGGTAGAAGATAACGAAATGCCAAGGTCTTATGTACAACATGAAAAAGATTTTGGAATCTTAGGAAGATCTCCAAAATTCTAGTAAGTATAGAAGCAAACGGACTCGTGAAAAAGAATTAAAAAAAAACTTCTTGGCAAATAAACCCGATGAACTAAGTGCAAGAGACAATTTCACTTAAAGGGACAGTTAGAATCTTAGAAAGATCTCTCAGTTGGAATGATCAAGAACGGGTGAATGTCTTGCATACGATAGGATGCCCCACCTCCAGCTAGAACAAAATAAAATAAAAATAAAAATCGATACAAATTAACGTTACTCGATAAAATTAACAGTCTAAAAAGGAGGGGGGGGTCAACAGTGAAATGGATTTGTGCCGCCTGAGTGAAAATAGTGATCAAGAGTTAACGGTTCTGATATCTAGCTCTCCCACGGCTGGATGATGTGAAACAAGGGTCGAAAAGTAGGATTAACGAGCCAACACTAGTGGAAGAGCATTCTGGCTGGCCAGCAAAAAAAAAAAAAAAAAAAAAAAAAAAAAAAAAAACCTGGGAAACCCGGTCCGCATTTCCCAGTTGATGTGCCTCAGACGACCAGCAATCAACTAACCTCGTCTCAAAAGAAGATAAAACCTGGGAGAGTGGGCCTCAAAAAACAAAGGGTGCTGGCCCAACGCCCAACCTTCCCAGAAGGTACATACAGTGCCTAGCCTTCCCAAATGGTCATCCATCATACTGGTCAAGCTCAACATTGCTTAACTTTAGGAGTTTGGCGAGAACCAGTGTATCAACTTGATTGTGCCAACTAATCCTAACACTGAGTATAGCGGCAGGGTTAATGGGCAGATCATATATTTGAATATAAACAATTTCGGAGAGAAGAAAGTGAACCTTGGGCTTAATTTTTGCAGCCTCTCTTGCTTCCTTTATTAGGTCCTTTAGTTTTTTGCTTTCCATGAGCGATGTTTGTAACAAAGGAGTAAGATCTGTTGTTTTCCGCGTCGGAATATACTAATCTAATACTTTTCGCTGTCTACTTTTTGACATTGAAGTATTTTTTTTAATTTTGTTTTGGCTCCTTACATCAAGTGGTTCCATGCCTTGTCTCGAGCGATTTCTATAATAACTCGATAGATCAAATGCTGGATTAGAAACCATTCGAAAAGTTACATAACTGCTTGCGATACTTTAAGGTTTTAAAAAAAGGAATCATTAGGGTTATGTTTATTAGTGAGGTGTTGTGGGCTGCAAGTATGAAGTAATCCGAGGTATAGATCCATTATCAGGTCTGTTTTAGTGCTATTATAGTGGTACAAGTACTAACGAGTGTAGTCGTTTTAACTAATTGATTTACGATATAAGGATTAGTGTTGGGACGATTAATCGGAATCGGAACGTTTTGGGGTATTGGAATCGGTATCTGAAAATTTGTGCCTATTTTCTAATGCCAAAAACGATTCCTTGAATTATCCTTTTTTTTTTTTTTTAATTTCTTTTTGTTTAAAACAAAATCTTCCAGTGTTGGTAATAATGATAAAATAAATATTTATTGATTTTAAACTACAAGTAGATCACCCCCACCCCTACCAAGTGTACTTTTACGTTTGAGAATATATGTGCATAGTTTAACATGTGTTTGTACGGTGATTGGGGAAAAAATAATTTTAGTTGAATAGAGATTTTTTTAAAAAATCGGCATCGGAAAAGCTATTGGAATCAGGGAAAAATAGTAGACTCGTCCCATCACTGATAAGGATTTAACTTAAATACAGACAAAAATGCCCACCGGAAATCCCGAGCCCGGTACTGGTCAGCTTTTCCCTAGAATTCTTTTCAAATATCGCATATTTAAAGGCATAACGTGCACTCAAGATAATTTAATTAGGATATAAATTAATTAATTTAATTAACTAATTAAATTAAATTAAAAACTCTAAACAATAAAATCCATATGCCATTTCTCGAAATCCATTAAAAAATGTTTTCATATCAATTTTATCGTAAACCCGCAACGGACAGATGTTTTATTTGAATAACTAACATGGGTGCCCAGCGTTGCCCGGGTGTTTGTAGATGTGTGTTGAGCGCACAAAAAAAAAAAAAAAAAAAATCGTGATGTGTTAGCTGTTGCGCCCATCACCAAACCGGAAGTGACATAGGTTTAAATTAACGCTAGACAATCGAAAAGAGGCGATGACTTTCGAAAATATCGACGAAGAATACAACCCCTCCCTGTAGAAAAGTGCCCAATTGAAGGTGAAGGAATTAATGTGTTTGGCTAAGTTTTCGATATTTGTCGTCCGAAAGTTCGAGGTTTAAAACGATACCGGTTTCGTCACGTTCCGACGCGTCTGTCAGAAGTTTTAGGCATACTTTTTTTTTTTACATGGGGATCACCACTTATCAAAGCCCGTAAGCCACTCGGGGATAAGGGTTATTTTGTGTACAATAATCAATCGGATAATATCGTAGTAATAGTTGGTATTGGAGATTTGATATAGTGTCTCAAGGGGGGGGGCGATTAATCAGGAATTTGTTTATGTTGGACTTGAGGACGTCCAAGTTGTAGTCAGGTGGGAAACAGGCAAACGGAAGAGAATTCCACAGGCGTGCACTTCTCAGAAAAAAGCTATGTTCATGGAATCTACGTTTTGATTTAGGCACAGATAAAAAGTGTGGGAAATTACTGACAGTGGTTTTAGCTAGACGAGTGTTTATCATGAGGGATTGGCGAGGGGGGACCAGAGATTGGAGGTCAGACGAGCACTTGCCATATAAATAACGATAAAACAAAGACATGCTCGCAATGTCTCTTCTGTGGGAGAGAGGTTGCAGGAAAGAAGAGAGCATCCCCCACTAAGCCATGAAGTCTATTTTGTACTTTGTCAAGGCAGGATAGGCTGTTTTTTGAAGCTCCAGCCCAGATGTGACATACAAACATACAAATTTTTGCCCTTTATATTATAGATAGATTAAACCAGCTGATTGTTGTTGTTGGTGGTGGTATTGATATTTTTTTTCTTTTATAACTGAATTTTTTCAAGTACTCCAATCACTGCCACAGATCAGCAATTACTCAAACCACTCGCGGACCTATGGCGCACTGGTTTGAGTACTTAGAAAAATTCAGGTGCAAAAGTGACATTCTTTTAAACGTTGATGGTTCAATCCTCAGTGTAGGCGACTGAAAATACAATTGCGAATTACTTAGAACCTCTATCCAGTTATGCCTGAGGGAACGAGAGTAGTTGCCCCCGTGAATTCAATAAAGGGTTCCATTCAAAATATCGTGCAAATTCCTGAGTTCAACAGAAATATCCCCGAAGAAGGTTGGCGGTTACATCAACCAAAATGTCCTAAAAATCACAGGATGAGAACAGTTGTCCGACGAATCTAATCTAAAAAAAAAAAAAAAAAATTCATAAAATAATATTTTTACTCTATTAATGAAAAAACATTTCGATACTTTTTTTTTTTTTTAAAATAAAATCTGATCACGTGTCATGTATCAGGCGATCACATAAAAATAATATCTGAAGAAAAAAGTACGTAGAATTTGTCGGTGGATTCGTTTTGAACTCCATTTTATTTATTTATTTATATTTGCTTTCATTTTGTGAATCGCTGATGAAAATGGATTTTTAACAACCTTTTCAATGGTAAAAGGTCAAGCCACCTCAATGAAACCATGGTAGGTCTTTGAAAAATTTAACAGTTTAAAAAAAAAAACAAAAAAAAAACGATCTCTCTCTCTGGTTGACCGATCGGTCGTTAACTGATCTATGACTCCATGCATTAAGAAAAAACGAACCCAACAATGCTTATTATCATTAATTTGTTTAATTTTTAGGCTACCGAGGCACATTGGTCAGAATTAAATTTTTGACAAATGTGACAAGAGTCGGGCTGGATGGTCCGAAAAGGGGCCAGTATTAAGGTTGCGAAATGTTTGTTATTTCGCGACCCCAACTCGGGAGTCAGTTAACAGTTCAATAAAGAAATACGACGCATTAACTGTGGGGAGTTGTTGAACAAGCTCTGAAAGGAACCAACAACACCCGCATCCCGCAGAGGCCCCCATCTACAGTATACCTCATTATCATGCACAGACTTGGAATTGTTCATGTACGTCGGCAACCAACTGGTAACAGATAAGATGCTCACTGAGGTATTGCTAGCAACCTACACCGCGTCACGTAACCTGAATAAACGCAATATTAGAAACTACTGGGCCGACAGGGAACACTGAAGAACATGGACAACGTCGGCACCCCTCAGAACTCTATCGATGAAGTGGCGTGCACCAATGACCAACCACTTCTGGCCCAGGGCATGTTCAATATATGTCCAAAGGCCAGCGCCTTCCAGTAACAACGTAAAATGACAGAGTCGAAAATGCCTTAGGGTAGAACCGACTTTCTCGGACCTCCACCCCTTCTTGGCATTTATCCTTCCCTTATTTTTTTTCCACACATTTTATAAACCGGGCAATGCTAGGTGATGCTGTTTGTTAATTTTAAAAATTAAATTATCAACGAAGACAGTCGATATTTTTTGCGTTTCGTGACTTGTACAAAAATTTTGAATTTGAAAAACGCTTAGTTCGACTGTGCACCTAAAACGCACTTTCATATAAAAAAAAAATAAAGCAATTAAAGAAAATCAATAAATAAAAACAAATTGATCAATAAAATCAATGGATTCGATTTTCTTTTAAGCGAGAAACAAAAATGTACTATAAAAGAATTTTTAACTTGAGCGTAAACATAAAAAGAAAAAAGAAAAAGAAACTGTGCTGGAAGGTGGAGCGAGAGAGGTCAAAGGACATGTCACATTGGAGAAAGTAAGCACTGGGCACTCTAGGTCATCACGGTTGAACACGCATGTTGACCTATATTTGAACCTGGAGAAACCCTTGATCCATAAGCTGAGGACGCTATTCATTTAAAAAATGACAACCGTCAATCATGTCAAGTCAATCATGTGGCATTGGGTCAAAAAAAAAAAAAAAAAAAAAAATGAAAGCATTTAAAATATTCGAACATTATTCATCAGAAAGAGGGGGGGGGGCAAAGTATTTAGATTTCAGGAGAGTTCTTAATAGAGATCGAGATTTTACACCCCCACCCAGGTTATTTGTATTTACGGTCATATACATATTTTATTCATTAAAATAAACGCTTTTTTTTTGTCTATTAATTTTGTTCGTACTAGTGCACTTATTGATCCGTGCTGAAATAATAACATTATTTAAAAAGCCATTTTTCACATGGGGAGGGTGTTTTGTACCTATTCTATACTTGGTACTAGTGCAAAGAGTGATCCGGACGTAAATAATAACGTTATTATTTAAAACGCCATTCTTAACATGGGGAGGGGAGGGTGTTTTGTACCTATTCTATACTTCAACCTTACAATTGAATAAAAAACAACTTTAATTAAACTTGAAAATACGATTTAAAAATAGCGCGGATCAGTAAGTGCACTAGCAACATTTTGTTTTATTATTTCCAACTTCTGAATAACGGTCTCCATTTCTGGCAGGAACTGACTGAGGTAATTATCATATTTGTTGTAATCCGAGTACTTTCCAATCATTCTGGATTCATTGTCAGGAATAGATTAATCTAACTGATTTTGATTAATTTAGCTATTTTTTTTTTTTTTGTTTTTATAACGTGTATATTTATTGCATATGTTAATTATTTTAATAACTTTATCAAAAGTAGTAACATCATTAAATGTTTGTAAAGTTTTTTTTTTTTTTAAATAATGCTTCCGGTAGTTCAAGTTTTCATTTATTAATGGTCTGTTCAAGTATAGATGTGTTGTCATCTTAAATCGAGACAATGGACGGGAATGTTGATTAGTCAAGCGGTTAAATATAGCACAGTTTTCGGAGCGATGCATGGTTAATCTCGACAATGTAGCGGACACCAACAACTATGGAAGACAGTACTTACTGGAGATATAGTTACAAGACTCAGCATTCCGACCCCGTCGTGGTTAATTACATGAAGACCAGAGGATGAGTTGACCGAAACGTGGTGAAACAGCAACAATTATGAAGATGGGGATAAAAGTCCACAAAAAGAAAGGCACAAAGCCTTACCTCAAAGGATTAAAAATAAATAAAATTAAAAAATAAATAAACGAACGAACGATAATAAACCGCGTCACGTAACCTGAATAAACGCAATATAAGAAACTACTGGACCAACAGGGAACACTGAAGAACATGGACAACGTTGGCACCCCTCAGAACTCTATCGATGAAGTGGCGCGCACCATTGCACCAATGACCAACCACCTCTAGCCCAGGGGCCCCAGGGCATGTTCAATATATGTCCAAAGGCCAACGCCTCTCAGTAACAACGTAAAATGACAGAGTCGAAAACGCCTTAGGGTAGAACCGACTTTTTCGGACCTCCACCCCCCTTCTTGGGATTGATCCTTCCCTTATTTTTTTCCCCACACATTTTATAAACCGGGCAATCCTAGGTGACGCTGTTTGTAAATTTTAAAAATTAAATTATCAACGAAGACGGTCGATATTTTTTTGCGTTTCGTGACTTGTACAAAAATTTTGAATTTGAAAAACGCTTATTTTTTTTACGTACGTCGGTAGATAACCCCAAATATCTACCGACGTACGTAAAAAATACCTCCGTCGCGACGAGAATTGCGTAATGTCCACGAATCGAAAAAGTTGTAAATTGTAAATAGCGAACATGCGGGCGAAAACAGGCCAACTTATTTGATGACGATGTGAGATGATGGGGGGGGGGGAGTCTAACGTGTAACCGGATTCCTCAGCGCCATTTTATGTGTGTGTGAGAGAGAGGGACGACACCGTGGCAACATCTAACCGCTTTAAGTTAAATAATGACATTTCATTCTCACGTATGATGGCATGAGAAAAAAAAAAAAAAAGTCAGCACAAACCGCTACCCCCCCCCCTCCACCACCACCACCACCACCACTACGAGCGACACGAATCCTCCTGATTAGCACAAAAACGAATATCCTTAAAACACGTCCGTTTAATCTGCGCGGTCCGCGATGAAAATGGACCACAAGTCTTCGAGACCGATGATAATGCTGCGAAGAACACTCTTCCCTTGACGAGTACAAATTCCACTTCGTAATCTAGTGGGGGGGATGATCTGTTTTCTACAGCCTCTTTCTCACAGAAGGAACATCGCTAGTCTTTCTCTACTCTATCATTATTTCCATGGAAGGTGATCGATTGAGCTCCAATTTGCGGTTCCTTCTTGCAAGGCTACCACAATAAGAAATCGGATACAGTTGTTTAATAGACACCCACGAAAATATCAGTACTTACGTCATCAACGACGAATTTCACTGAACACTTCCGACACTTTGCGAACGGTCACGAGTTTTGCCGAACGATCTGGGTGAATAAATTTTTGTTTGTTTATTTTGTTTTTCATTTATTTGTTTATTTACATATGCAGTTTACGGACCGCGCTGGAAAGGTTATTTAGGAAGATATTCTTAAACCTGGAGTGGGCTTCGTTATAAAGTCATTTTAACATGTGCGGAATGGGGGCTTTGTTGACTATCTGTCATGTGTATTTTATTCGGCTTTTTCCGTTCGTAATCGAAACTGCTTACGTCATGATTACGTCACGCATGCAAATCTTTGATGTTTATTAAGCAGCATCACCAGAACTTGTCTGTTTATCACAAGTACAAAAAAAAAAAAAAAAAAAAAAAAAAAACTTTCCTTTCTTTCTAACATATAATGGAAGTTTTGTGAACAGAATTCATTTGCAAAAATTTTAAATCTATGGAACACATTACGTGACTGCTTCGTTGCAAACTACAACATGGTCGTTTTCAAAACCCATGAATAAAGATTAATGAGAGACCGATTGCCAATCGAGAGATGGCGAATATTATGAAAGGATTTGGAAATTCGAATCACAAGTAGAAGCAGTTAACTGGAATTTGTTTACATCGGATTTGAAGACGACGATGTTGTAATCACAAGAGAACTTTCTACTCAGAAAGTTTCTCACCTAGAAATGTTAGATTTTAGAATTCCCTCTGTACCCAGTTTTCCCGGCTGTAACGCAGAAATTTAAGTGTAATATAAACAATCAACTCGCTGCCCAACTCCCTACTTAGATTGTTCCTGTAGTTGTGATCCTTAACTTAGACTAACCACTTCCGCCTCAGTGGCAGTTTGTCTTATTTGGGATAAATACGAGTTAAAAAGAATTATTTAATTTAATAATCATTTCCAAGCCTTACATAATATTTGTGTGTGTGTGTGTATGTGTATGTGTGTATGTGTGTATATGTGTGTGTGTCACTGCAGATTTACCGATCCTAACAACTTGCTGTTTTGAAAGTCATTAATACTAAACGGTGTAACCTAATCTAAAGAACCCTCTCTATTACGTTCCAGCAAGTCAGAGATATATTACTAGGGCTATGACAAGAAAATATTATTTTCATTATTTTGACTAGTATATATATATATATCTTTTTTTCTTAAAAAAAAAAAAAAAAAAAAAAAAAAAAAAAAAAAAGATAGAGTGGTGTGGTTCCCGATTGATTAACTGTGTCGGAGAATCAAAACAATGATAAGAATATTCTCTTGTCATAGACCAATATATTACGTTCCGCCGAGCTTACATCGCGGATCAAATTGTTGAGGTTATCTCCACAACTGGCAGGTGTTTTCTGGTTTATTGTTCAAGATGTAGTTGGAAACGAGTGACAGTGTGAAGACATTGGAACGGTAGACACGATGTAAGTGCCAAGAGTCTAATGTGCAAGCCATGCACTTGATCATGTAGAATGCTAACACAAACGAAAGGTGAGCGCTTCTACACTATTGGGACGAAATTTTGGAAATCGTAATACTGAATTTCACATGAAAACAATGGTATCTACGTATTCCCGGTATATTTTTTTTTTTTTTAAAGATGATTATATCAAAAAATGATGGAAAATCGATAAGGTAGAAAATTATTAAAGAAAAAAAAATAGAATTTGATGAAAACGATCGTAAAACAATAGTTCAAAAATTAGGTAATTTCCGTTTTGATTTAAACAAAATGGTCGAAAATTTTCATCTGCTAACACGATTAAAATTGTTTTATTTAATAATTCAGTAATATTCAGATAATTTCGACTGCATAATTTGGAAGTTACCATTGTAACCTATTAAAATTGTTAAACAAAAATTTTTTTAAATCTGAAAACTCCATTTATTGACTACAAAAATATCGTCCCAATTCTGTAAATGATTATAGCTTGATTAATTATGGACTAAAATATTTTGGTGAAAAGAGAGAGGAGGCTAATAGGACGATGATTTAATGGGTCAGTTCTTTCGCCAGAATTCTTGTAAACTGGGACCACAAAAACAATTTTCCAGCAGTCAGATCGACTACAAAATATCGTCCCAATTCTCTAGAAGCGCCGAAGGGTGGTTTCGAAATGTAGGGGTCGGTATTGATGGATTTGTCCAAGATCCAAGAAAACAAAAAGTGCTCGTGTGGACTTTTTTTTTTTTTTTTTTAACATGGCCGTTTGATGCTAAATCAGCTTATTGATATAATTCTTTAGTGGCTTTTTCTTGTAAGGTCCACTAAAATGCCAAAGAATTTTACTTTCAGTGTTTATTATTTCTATAATCAAATATTTTAATATATATATATATATATATATATATATATATATATTATTCAATTTTTTTTTTTTTTTAATTCTGTAAATAAACACATTTCAATCCAAATCAGTTTTCAAATATTCTTACGCGTTTGCCTACATTTTTGTCAGGGTTTTCAGATTAAGTTATACCATTTAGTGAGGACAGCTTTCAAAACAGGAAGTCGCCTTTCACGGTAAATATGCAGTTGCAACTTATAGATCGACGAAAATGAGATTTTAAACTAAAATTAAAACCCGACGACCAAACCTTCATGTGTTTTGGACTATTTTTACAACATAGCGTTACTCTCTTTCTTACTCTCTCTTTTACTCTTTCTCTCTCTCTACCCAAGACTGTTCTCCAATCAATCACATGTATTTGGCGACTTTAATGTCCACCACAATAATTGGCTTGGCTTCTCGAACTACACCGACACAGCCGGTAGCATCACGCGTTTTCATATCCCATTCCTTGACACATACAGTAACCCAGATCGTCAGAGTTAGCAATCTTCATTTCTTGACCTATTTCTGAACACGGTTCCTGAACATTGCATAACAAATGCTCATTGCCCTCTCGGGAATGCTGATCTCGGTGTGATAATGATAGACATCACCCTAAACTTTCGACCCCAAGTTGAAGAGCCACTTAACGTACTACAATAAAGCTAACTGGAATTTAATCAGATATGCTCCATGGAGAAATATATTTTCTATTCCTGCAGAACAGTGTGCAAATGCGATCACTGATAGCCTAAAGCGGCAATTGAAGCACATGTTCCCACACAAGTTCTATGGCAAACCCCACTCTCCCCAGTAGTTTACTTTACTTCCGCAACTACCATTGCTCAAAGGCAGCATGCATGCATATCACAGACTTATTCGACATAAATCCAGTACAAATAGACAAAAGTATATAGAAGCCAAAAGTAATTGTAAGAAGGAAATAACAGCCAAGAGAGAATATACCGAAACCACTATAAAACGCATTGAAGCGCAGAAATTAGGAACTCGTGACTTCTGAAAAATCTATAACAGTTTAGTAAATAATGGGCAATCAACAATCTTCCCACTACACAACAATAATCTGCTTGCCCGTCGGTTTTCCTCAAACTCTACTTTCAACCCAGCAACTAGCTAGTGTGAACTAGCTAGTGTGATTTCTGTCCGCAGAGGAAAATCTAGGGGGAGGGGCCTAGATTTTCCTCTGCGGACAGAAATCACACTAGCTAATCTGAAATTCACCCGTTTCTCAAATACATGTTATAAAAACTTACACACCTCAAAAGAATCTCATCCATGCTGTACTAAAAAAAAAAAAAATGCTCCGCTGGTGTTACTCCTTTTCTCTCCAAACTTTTCAACAAATGCCTTAATGAATCTTCCTTTCCTCAGTGCTGGAAAATTGCTTCTGTGGTACCAGTTTACAAGAATTATGGCGAAAGAACTGACCCATTAACTCATCGCCCAATTAGCCTCCTTCCTCTTTTCGCCAAAATATTCGAGTCCATAATTAATCAGACTAATTCACCACCTCACAGCTGCTAAACTTCCGTTGGACCAACAGTATGGGTTTAGGAAGGCCTGTTCTATTGCAGATATCCTAACTGTAATCTCTAAACGTATATACCACACATTGAATAAAGAAGGAAAGGGTAGGGAAGTAGCCCTAGATATATCTAAGGCATTTGGCACGGTAGCCTTATGAAAATCAAATCCTATGGCATTACTGGACGAATATTTAACATAATTAAATCCTTAAATAAGAGAAGAATCCAGGTTGTCCTCGATGGTCGTATGCCAAAACAATAGGATATAAATGCAGGTGTACCTCAGAAGTCGATCCTTGCACCTTTGTTATTCCAGATATTTATAAATAACCTGATAAAATTGTCTCCGAGATGGATATATTTGATGATGACACCACGCTCTATAACAGACATGAGAGGAAAACGAGTGAACATGTATGATAGAAACACTAGAGAAAAAACTCCCGTCTATTGGAATGAGGACAAAAACGGATGGTCACATTCTACGCTGCTAAGACTAAGGCTAGTTCCTTTAATAATTACAAGAAACCATCTCAACCACAGCTAATGATACATTACCTGAAAATACTTCGTTCAAACTCCTCGGCTTAACAGTCATGGGAAACACGAGTTGGAACAGATACATTAAGGCTACGTACTAGAAACTTACTTACACCCTAAAGTATCCTATACCTTTACAAGGCCACCATTCGTCCATGTATGGAGTATTGCCGTCATATTTGGGTCGATACATCTGCTACTAGTCTTTCCCTCTTAGAGTTCAAAAGAGTCGCCAACCTAATAGGCCCTGTACTATAAGCTAGGCTTCAGCTGCTGTCCCATCGACGAAATGTTGCATCCCTCTGCCTGTTTTACAAGTATTTAAATGGTGGATGTTCCGACGAACTACAATCCCTTGTGCCACCTCGACGGAAACACATATGACAAACCCGGCAAGCAGCAAAATCCCACCCCTACGCAGAAATGCAAGAAAGCCTTTTAACCTAACAGTTTCTTCCCGAAAACTGCTAGACTTCGAAATTCCATTCCGGGTTCCTGTTTCCTTGACTGTACTGACATGCAGAAATGTGCGTAATGTAAACAGACATCTTGCTGTTCAACTCCCTACATAGTACCCCTACATCAACGTGGCACAGTGCCTTGTTTGGAGTGAAAAAAAAAAAACTGCAGACGGACAAATTATTTCCTAAAGAGACTTCGTCGCAGAAAAGCTAAATTCGATTTATGAGAATGTTGTATGAGAAACTGAACACCCCTACAAATATTGGTGGGGTTTTTTTTCCATTTTATTTTCATAATTTTGTAAACTAGTGTCCATTGGATAATAATCCCCTAAAGAAATTTGAAAACAGACAAAAATATAGGGGGAGGGCAAGATTCTTCAGGTCCGTAATTTTTCTGTCTGATTTTGGTTGTTTATGGCATATGAACCTCATTTACTGGGCAATTTTTTTTACAAGAGCCAACGACAAAAAAAAAAAAAAAAAAAAAAAAAAAAAAAAATGCAACAAGTAAATGTTACCAAAAACAAGTTACTCTTCTACATACTGAAGTAAGGTGGTTTTTTAAAACTTATTTTAAAGCGTTTATTTATTTCAAACCCAAAGTAGTATCAAATCTGTTTGGACGAAAAAAGTTAATCGCTCAAAAATCGAAAAATTAAACAAAATACAGGTAAGAACATTACATTTTCATACCATTGATGACATTTACTGGATGTGTTTCTGCCAGTATTTTGTTTAATTTTCGATTTGTGAGCGATCATCGAGGCTAGACATGGCTGTAATGAAACCGACATTTTAATTTTCGTTGTCACTCAGATATTTGACACTCCTTTCGTTGCGACGTAAATGAACGCTTTAAAACAAAGTTGAAAAAAAACACGAAAAAATATCTCGGTGTGCAAAAAGTAACTTATCTTGCCTTTGGTAACAATTATTTGTATATTTTTTCTTTACACCCCCCCCCCTTTTGTTTTCTTGGCGCTCGTTAAAAAATGCCCATTTATGTTTTGTTTATTGTCGAAAAAAGTGTTATTAAAAAAAAAAAAAAAAAAAAGTAAAATAATTTTCAATATTGTTTTTAACTAGGGCTAGGACAACAATATTCTTTTTGGTACGAGTGCACTTATTGATCCGTGCTGAAATGTTATTATCTAAAAAGCCATTCTTAACACAGAGAGGGGAGGGTGTTTTGTAACTATTCTATACTTTAATCATACAATTGAATAAAAAAAAACATCAGAAAACTTTAATTAAACTTGGAAATACGATTTAATAAATAGCGGATCAGTAAGTGCATGAGGACCTTTTCATTGTTTTGACTCGAGTATATATCTGTTGATATCTTATGTTTTTTTTTTTTTTTTTTTTTTTTTTGTTCTCGGTTGATTAACCGTGTCTACCTGTCAAATATATACTAGAGAGCCAAAGCAATAATATTCTGTTGTCCTAGCCCTATTTATAAGTTTCACCGGAGCTTCTGCAGTTCACAAATCGTGTTATATTTTAGATAGGAATTTCAGGTTAGGTTCGATTATACGGTTGGTATTTTTTGTCTATTAAATTGGGAGGTGAAAATACAAAATTACCCTCCCACCCCGCCGTCATGTTAATAATGGCTTTTTAAACAACATTATTTCAGGACGATCCGTAAACCGCACAAGTGCCGTTTTACCTATTGGTGGGCGGAGCGAGCTAAATGTCCTCATTTCTCTCACGCGGGTACATGCAATACAGGGTAGGATCCGCCAAACAAAATATAAGATCCTGGGTGGCCACGACGTCTAACACTAAACTAGGCACCGCCAAAACTGGGGGGGCAGGTCAGTACTTTTTGACGGACCGTCTTTTTAAAAATCTACCAAAAATCAGGTAATTATCCGATCAATACGAAATTTTCAGCGATTATTAGGAGAAGAATGAACTTTATAACAGTGTACTTATTTTTCATAAACGATATTTATATATATATATTTTTTTGCTTACAAAACCCCCCCTTGTTTTGAAGTGGGAACAAATATGCTTAAAATAATCATCTGAAACTGAATAAAACATATTGTGTTGTTGTAAGGGACAGAATTATAGATTTTAAAAAAACAAACAAAAAAACATTGTTTGCATACCTTATTTTGACGTCTGAATATCAGAACTTCGATTGTGTTTAATTATCCCGCTTTTGAGTTTTGAAGTGTGAAATTCGGTGAATATGTTAAGTAAAATAATTAATTTAAGTTAAGCAAAACAAAAAAAAAAAATTTTTTATATTTATACGAAAAAAGCCATTTTAAAATTTTTGATAAATAAATTAACAATTTTTTTTTAGCGAGCCGAATAATGCATGACCATTATTAAACAGAGCATGCTTTGAATAATCGATACAAAAAAAAAAAATTCGATAAATATTGTGCCCTTTGTGTTAAAAATAGCATCATTTTTTTCGATCTCGTTTGAAAACGTTTGCCGCCTTTCGACTACGGTGGACCAAACGCGCTGAAATAATTTTTTTTTATTCTGCTTTAAATTGCCCCCTCCCCCCATTTTGGGGAGCCTGGCCCCCACACACATACACATTAAAAACCAAACTCATACAAATGGTCACCCATCTGGTACTGGCCAGCCTCAGCTTAATAATGCATTGAAATTTTCGTCACTGAAAAATAAGTTTTTTTGGCCTGTTTGGTCTTCCATAGTTTTCGTCTCAATCAAAAGAAAACGTAAACAGAGTCGATCTGAACTCTACGGCGACGCGAAATGTCTGGTTACCTATATGAATAAGTGGAATTATTTGAAATTCAGGTACTTATATTATAATATTTTTGCATATTCTCTTAGAAAATCATCCTAAATCTTAGTTAGACAATAAATGAATAAATAAATTATTTCAAAAACCCTTTCTTTTAAATATTTAAGTACGTTATTTGTGCAAGACAAAAAATATCAATTGTTAACTTTTTGGGGAAATTTAACATTTAAAATTGAATTAAAAATAGTAGAAAAAGTTTTACATTATTCTGTTTTCTATATGATAAAATTCAGGGTTTTATCTTTCTGGAAAAAAAAAAGTTACTCAGAAATAATGGATTGTAATAAATGTAATTTAGTTTTAAAAAACAACAACAACTTGATTTTGCGGCCATTTTTGGCGGTGCCTACACTAAACCTGTTCTGTGTCGAGGTCGTTAAATAACACCAGCGAACCGACACAAGGGGGGGGGGGAATAACATTTAAAGTAACATTTTTTTTTTTTTATGGGTGAAGTTTTAGATTTGAAAAATATAAAATAAAAATAAAATAAAACGAATAAAAGCTCATTTTTCCTCAAATAAGCTTATCTTTTAAAAAGGGTAGCTATCCAGTTTCCGCGCGAATAGCTCAATACAGGAAGTTATATACAGGGTGTTTTTTTTTTTTTTTTTTTTTTTTTTTTTTTTTTGTTAGTGGCGACGAACTTTAAATTGACAACTATTTTCTTTAAATTGCTGATTTGGCAACTATCGGTTATTTCGAATTCATGTGGTTTCAATAATACGGAGCCACATGCCACACAGTGCAAGATACGATCGATTTACTAAAAAAAAAAAAAAAAAAAAATGATGAACGATTAGTTTCCTGAAGCGGACCTGTCAACTGGCCACCTCATTCTTGCGATTTAGCCCCACTAGATTATCGGTGTAGACATGCGACTTCGCACATTCCTAAAAAAAATAAACTAGACACAATAGACCACTAAGACAAGATTCGACGCGTTATTGCCGAAATATAGCCTAATTTAATGCATACAGTTTGTAAAAATTGGACCTCTAGATTACGCCATATACGCACGAGCCGCGATGCCATGTATCCGAAATTGTATTTAAATGAATTTTTGGAATAAACATTTGTTTGATAAAATTTTTTTGGTGACTTATTTTAATTTAAAGTTCGCCGCCTTAAAAAAATCTATATACATGACAATAATAAATGACAAAAGTCTATATTCCAGATTTCAAGATGTTAACCATTTTACCGTTTATTCCTTTAAGTTGACATGCATAATTCTAGACAGCCTCTGTTTCGTAGCGCAAAATTATTCATTTAATTATATCAATCAATGAATTTATTTCGCCTTTAACTCATCAGAAAAAAAGCACACCAATTTAGAAAATAAATCCACACGGACATGATTACAAAATCCGAAAATTGGAAAAGGAGTTACAATGACCTTTCATTTAATCACACACGCACACACCTACCTTGAAAATGCTGCTGTGAAACCTGACATAGCTATATGGAATAAGTCAGAGAGAGTTGCAACCTTGATTGAAGTGACTGTTCCTAATGATGGCGGTCTTAACAGAGCTGAAAGAGAGAAACAGACCAAATACCAAGGTCTCATGTATGATATGAAAAGAAACTGGAACCTAAAGGGGATATCGATCATACCAGTTATCATAGGTGCCACAGGACTTATGAAGAAGAACCTGAAGTCCTACCTAACTAATATTCCTGGTGAACCAAGTGCAAAAGAGATTCAGACAATTGCACTTAAGGGAACAGCGAGGATACTAAAAAGAGCTCTCGGTTGGTTTCAATAAAAAAGCGGGGCAATGTTGGCAGCTGGTTTGGCTGCCCCATACCCGGCATTACAATGTTCAAAGGAAGAAAGAAAAAAAAATGTAATTTGTTTTTGTATTGATATTCATATTTGAGAAGAAAAAAACTTTTTTCTATTTATTTAAAAAGAAAATACAACTTTTATATATTAGTCGTAGAATTGCATTAATCTGCAAAAAAATCTAGCTAATCTGCATTTTCTTTTTAAACATTCATTTTAATTAATTCCTAATTAGTTTTTTTTTTTTTTTGGGGGGGGGGTTCTTACGGAATGATCATCTTTAGTTAACTATTACGTGTAATTCTATTCATGCAGATATTCTACATGATTTATACTTGCGCAATATTTGCGTAAGTTATAGTAAACACAAGCTCTTCCTATATATATTTATGTATGCGCATATATATTTGTTTAAAAAAATTTTGCCTATCAAACTGTCAGTTTTTGGTCTACATACATGTAACCTCAAAAGAGGTTTATTTGAACACATGCGAAACTTTATATTGATTTTTAGCCCCCGAACATCGATGCAAAAGTGTATTTAAAAAAAAAAAAAAAGAAATGAAATTTGCCAGGTGATGGTCGAACGACGACATTACGAATGTGCCTGCGTAACGTAATAGCTATTGGTTCATATTTTAATTTTTAGCCTTGCAGCAAACATTTCTTCACAGTACAGTCATTAACGTCAAAGGAAAAAGTAAATCGTAAGCGAAACGTTTCGGTTTCGATTCTTGGTGGTGGCCGACGAGTCTTTTTTTTTAAATCATTACTATATATTGGACCAATGTAATATGATAAATACGAAATCTGCATTAATCAAAATATATTTAAGCGTATTTTACGACCGGGCAATGTCGGGCGGTCTGCTAGTGTGTATATATATGACTGTTTATTGATGTGAGAAACAGGCTATCAAACTAATGTCAATTTTTGGTCTACAGATTTGAAATATATATATATATATATATATATATATATATATATATATATTAGGAATTATTTGATTTTTAGCTAGTGAAAATAGCTGCTATGGTGTCAAAATAGGGGGGAAATGGAACTTGACAGACATAAGCCGACTTAATATTTCTCTACGCATGCGTAAATATATATTTATAAGTAGGCCTGTGACAACAGAATATTCTTTTCATTCTTTTGACTCGAGAATATATCCGAAACTTTTAGACCGTTCCACACACACACACACACATATATGTGTGTGTGTGTGTGTGTGGAACGGTCTATTTGACTGAAGTTCATTTTTGGTCTACAGACTTAGAACTTGATATATAGAGAATTTGGACTCACGAAACAAATTCGATTTGGGTTTTAGCCGGAAAAAAAGTTGCTAAGGATCAAAATGGAAAAATTGGAGCTTAGCAAACTTACGTCGACTTAATGTATAACTTCAACGCATGCGCAAATATACATTTACAGGATTAACTGTATGAATTTGTAAAGTTTCCATATGTATGTGTCTTTAGATCAGATGGTAGAGAAAATACCGTCCAGCCGTTTCGCAGTCTATAGAAAATTCTTTCTCACAAAGTTCCTTTTATATAAGCGGTGGGGTGGGGGTGGGGGTGGGGGGCTTTGCCCGGGCGTAAAGTACACTAAAATGTGATATTTTAATTCTTCCAGATTTGGTATATATTATAGAGTTGTGATTTCAAAAGTTTAAAAAAAAAAAAGTATTTGGGTGCCATCAGCTGAAACCGAAACTTTAGCAACATGCCACGTATATAAACCGATTAAAAAATTTAAAATAAACTAAGATAAATGTACAAAATGTATAACGATGTATTAAATTTTGACCCATTTTTTCACTCCCTTAAAAACTATTTTAACCAGTTAAAGATCCATAAAAGAACTGTCCGTAAAAAATCCAATTATTTGAGGCCCTTTGTGCTGCTCTGTGACTTAGTTTCGGAGGAGATAGATTTGAAAATATGGAGACTGACAAACAGCCATCTAGCCTTTTATATATTAGATTATAGTGTCACTATTGTATTAAGGAATGTAATTTAGAAATCCCAAGAAACTAACTGATATCACACAATCGCAATAAAAATAGTGTTTTTGCAGAAGACACCTACAGCATTTCAAGACTTGCAGAGATTTCCAAATTGTAACAAAAACGAACCAAAACAAAAAGAAAATCGTTTTCTCGGTACTTCTGCACTTATGTTACCGTGCTGAAATAACGTTATTTTGAAATACATTTTTAACATAGGAAGGGAAGGGTGTTTTGCAACTATTCTATACTTCTACCTAACAATTTAATAAACTTGAATATAACCTGAAAATACTGTTAAAAAAAACCGTACGGTAACATAAGTGCATAAACACTACTTTCTCTTCAAACTTTTGGTGTATTTTTATTGGTCGACTAGAAGAACGCAATTTTGATAAAGAAGGCGGGGGACTACAAATGGTGGGTGGAAGTCAATAAATTTTTTGATTTATATATTTATTATTATTTTGTATTTTGCTCATTGCACACCGAATTTCTATAAATGTTGGTTCGGGCTCGATTGGAAGCTGACGAAAACCGCCAGAATATGCCAAGAAGCGTTGATCAATCAGCTAATAAAAAGTGATAACAAACGCGCTTAGGCAATAAAAAAATGAAGCAGACGACTTCTAATAAATTTTGAGGGTGGGGAGAAAAAAAAAGTTTTAAGACGCACAAGTTTAATTATTCGAATCCTAAACACTTAAAATTCTCTTGAAAAAAGAAGTTTGTATTTATTTAAAACAAAAAATAAATTATCCATGAAACTTAGGGTAAATATTTATATTATACTGTTTTTTCCACCTTTTTCATCCGTGTGATTGGTATCACATGAGTGTTATATTTTGTTTCCTCACGTTGTTTAAATTTCAGCGGCGCTCGGTTTATTCCGGCAGTTTACGTCAGCTGCCGGTCGACGCTGAGCGAAATTCATGGAAATTCAGTGTGCAAAGTACCATTTATTTATATTCTTTCGATCTTTTGAGAAAGGGGGGTGTTGCCACCTGGACTTGAGGTTAGTGATAGAGTTCCAGTGTTTTTTTGTTTTTTTTTGTGGGATAGGGGAAGGAAGACTGCAAACAGAGGCCGATAGACTGAAATTTTACATATTTACGAGAAGTAGGAAGCGATTTTACCAAAATAGAAAAAATAAACTGCCAAAATCTCTACAATTTATCGTCTGATTGTCTAAGCAAATGCCGTCATTTGTCGGCGAAATTCGGTAATCTCCGTAAAATTCTTTGATTACTAATCTGCATTTGTACATAAAATATTCACCTTTTATTTCAATTTTTTTTTTTTTATATTTCTGATTTTTATAAGAAAAATTTATAGTTTAGCTTGCATTATTCGGAATACTATTCTAATTGGCCTTTTTGGTCAAGATCAAAGTGTAGTATCTGTTCTTCAGATGCTGCACTTTCATTTCTTGTTCTCTTTCGGTGAAGGAGCAGTCCTTCACGACTGAGACAATTTTTTTATTTTTGTACCTTTTCTCCACGGTGTTTAACTGTCCCGTGGGGAGGCATAGTAAATAGGTACTATTCTAATTGTAGTTGCTTCGACCGATGTAGGGTTAGACCTTCAGGTGCATTTTTTTTTTTCGAACGTAGAAACCTTAATTTTCACGTACCTATGCCTAAAACTAAACGTTACAGAATTGTAACTTCTTTCCCAATTTTCGGATTTTATAATAATGTCCATATGGATTTATTTTCTTCTAAAATTGGTAAGTGCTTTTTCTTCCGATGAGTTTAGGACAAAATAAATTCATTGATTGATATAATTAAATGAATAATTTTGCGCTACGAAACAGGTGCCGTCAAGAATTGTGCATGTCAACTAAAATCTTGAAATTTGGAATATAAACTTTTGTCATTTATTTGGTATATATACGTTTTTTTTTTCTTAGGCGGCGAACTTTAAATAAAAATAAATCCCAGAAAAATGTTTATCAAACAAATATGTTTATTCCAAAAATGCATTTTTTGACATAATTTAAATATATCGCGGGGGGGGGGGCGGTTTTCCAGCTGACAATAGCATGGTCGTTTTCAAGCCAAACGCTAACAGGTCGGGTTTGTTTTAGAATTTACAAAGATTCGAAAAAGCGGTGTGTATATATATATATATTATATAATGTTACCAAAGGCAAGATAAGTTACTCTTCTACCTAGCTGGGTAGGTTTTTAGTGTTGTTAATGTAAAATGTTTATTCGGCTCGAAAAACAAGCAATGTCAACCGTTATGCGACTACAGGAAAAAAAAAATAACCGCAATGAATTTGCTACGCAGCCATTTTTTTTTTTTTTTTTGATCCCGTAACCGTTGACATTGCTTGTTTTACGAGTCGAATAAACATTTTACATTAAGTAAAAACACTAAAAACCTACCCAGCTTGGTAGAAGAGTAACTTATCTTGCCTTTGATAACATGTTATATAGGTGAGTTTGACCACTTTTTTCGAATCGCTGCGAATTGTTAAAAAACAAAAACAAAAAAAAACATAAGTTTCTGGTGCGTCACGTCGCTCTCTTAAATAAACAAACATTCCCCAAGTTCTCCCATTATCGATTATCACGATGTTGTCTCAACGGCCACCTGACACTCATTAACACTTATCCTCGAGTGACCTTTGAACCTTGATAAATGATGACCCCACACCCCACCTGTGTATATATAAAAAAAACCAGGTGCTGTATGTATTTGCTTATCTCAGCATTCTTGCTAGTTTTTTTGTTTGTTATTTTTTCACAGGAGTCACCACATACAGAAGACCACTCGAGGGTAAGGGTTCATGAGTGTCCGGTAGTCAATTGGGACAATACCGTAGTAATCGTTAGTAGTGGAAAATTGATAAATTGGATTACTTAAGGAGACGGCTCATCAAGAACTTGTTTACGTTAGACTTGAAGACGAACATATTGTAGTTTACTGGGAAACGCGCTTGATCGGGAAGAAGCATTTTTTTATAGGCGAAATTTCAGATTCAGAAGAGAAGTGGTTGTGATTGCGCAACCCTTGCTTCACAATTACATGTGCAGTCACACTCACTGGCAGGTGTTTTCACTGTATCTCGAAACTCAACAGAGATGATAATATTTTTAGATATTGCTTGCAGTAAAGGTTGAACCCTCAACCCACTGAAGACCGTCACTTAGAAATGACTAGCCTGGATGCCCGGGGTGTTTGGAGATGTGTGTTAAGAAAAAAAAAGGGGGGGTAGTAGGCAGGTAGGCTCGAACCCATAGCGCGAAGGAGGAAAAGAACGTGAAAAAAGTGACGCCTTTGCCGTTGCGTCCATCGCCACACCGGAAGTGGCGAAAGTTTGAATTAAGGTTAGCCAATCGAAAAGAGGATTACTTTCGAAAATATCAGCGAAAACAGCGACCCTCCTTGTAAAAAAGTGCCCAGATGAGAGTGAATTAATGTTTTTAACCAATTTTTCGATATTTGTCGTCCGAAGGGTCGAGCTTCAAAACGATACCGATCTCATGAAAACCCGTAGTCTTTTGAAAGTTTTAGGCATACATACATACATACATACATACATACATACATATATACAGAATAATTAACTAAATCATTCCACTCGCAACCACATGTTAAGAATGATTGGTACTTTTGCAGAATACGGACCGACTGTGCTGAAATAGTGTTATTATTTAGAAACACATTCTCAACAAGAAAAGGGGTGGTTATAATCATTTCATGTTTTACTTAAAAATTTAATAAGGAAATGATACGATAAAAACAAATTTTCATTGGAAAATCCTACTCCCCCCCCCCCAAAAAAAAAGCATGGTTCGTATTCCCCATAAGTACCTTGGGTACTTATACTGTTCTTTAAAAACACATTCTTAACTTGGCGAGGAGATGGTCAACTATTCTGGACTTTTGTTTGAACAGACGCACCTGAAGAAGTCGGAGCTAGCATCGGCCGAAACGTCGTGAACCAAGATGAGAATAATAGTTGGACTATTACAAACTTAAATGTTCAGCTTTGTTAACTATTCTGTACTTTTACTTGTAATTTCGATAAATAGGTTATAATTCTTTTTAATTGTTTATCAATCGAATATTTATTCTAATCACTATAAAATAAGTGAAAATTTAAACGAAATTTTTAAAATCGGTTCTCTTTACTATTAACGTTTCCACTTCACTTCCGGTTGCACCTTTACTTTTAATCAAGTTTTTACGGCACCTTTTGTTTAGTAAAGTGTTACGTGAAAGTACAAAATAAGTCGAGGAAGCTCCCTTTCCCCTATTTTAAGAAGGGGTGTTCTAAACTACTATTTAGAAAACATTTTAACATCAGGGGCAACCGGAAGTGAAGTCGAAACAGTAATCGTAAAGATTACCGAAAATCCGATAAGTTAAAAATATACATAAAATTGTAAACCTGACTCTCAACCCGGACAACGTTGAGTAAACACAACTAGTTTTGAAAGCTCACTTTTTTTCGAGCTGTAAATGTTGCTAATATTCAACAAGTCAGGATTTTCATACTTAGCCAGAATACGGACCGTGCTGAAATAATAACGTTATTTAGAAACAGATTCTTGACATGGGGAGGGATATTTTATAACTATTCTGTACTTTTCACCTAAAAATTTAATTAAAAAAAAAAAAAAATACGGTAATTATATATATATATATATATATATATATATATATATATATATATATATATATTGAATTTAACTTGAAAACGCTACCTAAAAATCTGTTACCGCGCTATTTTTTTTTTAAATAGTATTTTACATTTTTGTTTATGGAATTGTTAGGTGAAAGTATACAATGTTACAAAACACCCTCTCTATGTTAAGAATGACTTTCTAAATAACATTTCAGCGCGGTAACATAGATGCAGTACAAAAGTACCAAAATAGCACGGTGCCTATTCTGCATAAGTACGGGTACATTTACGGTTTTAAATATCGTTATTATTTAGAAATCCAGTCTGAACATTTAGAGGGGAGGCCTTTCTTAACTATTCTGTACTTAAAAATAGTATTTTAAAGTTTAAAGTACAATTTGTAAACTACCGAAGCATGAAAATTTTGTTTTGAACAATGAATTCGGGTGAGAAAATGGTTTAATAAAAGTTTATTTTAATCTATAAAAATGGTCACCATAAATAACTAATTATAAAAACTAGTCATCCTTGTTTAAAATAAACACATAAATAAAAGTCGTAAAAGAAATATTACAAAAAAAAAAAAAAAAACCTACCTGTAAAGAATCCAATAATCCCAGGTAAAAGCGGAAAAAGTGAAGAAAAAATATTTCTTCCTTTTCTTTTTCTTTTCGTTAATTTTTAAGTTATAAATCCACAGGAGGGAAAAATTATTGACCACCATGTAAAAAAAAATATATATATATATATATCAACGAAAAGTAAAAAACGGGGTCATTTTTTTTTCTTTTAGTAAGCCATCCACTGACCACCCCTTTTTGTTTGGTTGGTTTAATTTTAAAATAAAATAAATTCCGCTTTTTTTTTTCCTAACAAAAGATGATCAGAGAGAAGAGTCAAAACCTTTATAAAACTTTTTTCTTTTCTTTTTTTTTTTAAACGTTTTCGTCTTCAATGCTTCCTTTTTAATAATAATATATACATCTTCTCCAGATCTTATATTTATATACCGCACGTTGTTTAAATAATTATTATAGGAGGGGGAAGAAAAAAAAAACAAACAAACATACACAGTACGCATAAACGCGGCCAGCAGTAACACTACATACCTTGCTACTATCACTCCAGCGAGAAAAACAAGCAGTAGCTCTAAAGCCGTACTATAGTCATCTTACTACGAATTAAACGAGTGCAAACAATACGCCAAGAAGCGACGATTTAAAAATTCGGTCAAACGTCTTCATTAGTATCGAACATTTCACATTATTAAAACAAATTAAAAGTAACTCAACTTGATATTGTTTTTGATTTTTTTTTTATATAGACCAGCTTTTTGCAGGGGACTTTGCTTTTAGACACGTTGGTTGTGCGAGTGGCCGGTACTACTTTCCCTCATTGTTAATAAAAACAACAAAAACTGCTGCTGCTATCAGTACAGGTTATTCGCACAAGTGCGATCATTATATATATATATATATACATATATATATAACTGAGTGTCCTATTTTATACTATCACTTAAATTTTGATTTTCAATTGACGTGCTAATAAGTAAAATTTATAATTACCAACATTTATTTTTCTAATAGCATTTCCTCCGATGAGATTAGCTATTCATTGAAAATTCATGGCTTTAAAAGTTATCTGGACTCCTTTGTTAAACAAATTTTTTTGTCGTAATTCTACATAATGTAACTCGGGAGTTCCACACACACACACACACACATATATGTTACATATGTGTATACATGTTTCAGTGAAATTTCAATTCAGAGATACCAACCACTTCACAAGACCGAAAAAACAAAAGGAGCAGTCTGATGAGGTGGTCTCTCTAAATTGAGATTCTACTGAAACATGTATGCACATATGTAGCCAATAATGTTTGTATAATAAACATACTTGCTCTGTCCACCATCGAGCACCAACGTAATGTACTTGCAATAACCCTTATCCCTGAGTGGCTTCCGGGCCTTGATAAGTTGTGATCACTGTGTTAAAAAAAAAAAAAAGCACTCTCTAATAAACACCAGGGCTTCTATGGATCATCTAGGAAAGAAAACTATAAACCCATTTGTGTGTGTGTGTGTGTGTGTGTGTGTGTGTGTGTGCGCGCTATATGTGCACAAAAACTGTGATATATCAATTAGAGGAAGAACAGACACCACACACATACACATCGAACATCGTAGGGCGACAGACAGCTAATGCCCATTCAGAAAGGTTGCTTAGACTTTACATGTCAACGATCGCTTCGTTATTTTTATATCTAAAACCATACCTATGATAGATCGATTTTACATGCGAGGAAAAGCCCTGCCCCACACTAAAAAGGAGCTCCGTGTGTCCGAATAGAAATGTATTCAGTCTAGAAAAAGGGGTATCCTCCATTGATGGAGAAAAAAAAAAAAAGATGACCTGTG
>NC_136518.1:62565201-62587701 GCF_053919585.1 Euprymna scolopes
TCTATTTTATTTTTACTTTCATCATATTTTGCTTTGGTTTTGATACCCCCAAATTGGAAGCTATCTCTTTACAACCCTTCCTTTTCATAACCTATCATACTTTCATAAATCAGAGTCCATTTTCTGTAGGCTGTTTTTGAACCCAGTCAACGACGGGTACTTTTGCTAGTATATATATATATATATATACACACTATTCTGTCAAATCTACATTCAAGAAGTAACCTCATTTACATATTACATTTAAGAACATCTATTTTAATTAGTTCCATGTCACTTTTAAACATAAATCAATGAAGGCCAGAGGAATAGTTGGCCGAAACGTCGTGAAACAACTAAGAAAAAGATAAGAATAATAGTCCACAGTAAATAAAACTTAATAAATAATAATCATCTCAATAATGAATTCCAATTAAATAATATATAAACAATTTTCAGATTATTTAATGTCGAATCCAGTAATTTTGGAAGAAGTTTTTATGCTTCAAGTTCTTTATATATTCAAATATTTGTTCATGATGCTTGGTGTGGTTGTTTTGTAGAGAAAAGATGAGGATAATAGTCCGCAACAAATAAAAATTAATAAATAATACTCATCTCAATAATGAATTCCAATTGAATAAATGTTTTTGTTATTAGATATATATGCGTTAAAAAGGCGACATTATTTTTGCACCAACCCTAGTACATGATATTTTGAGATACTCTATGCAAAGTACCGACGGACGATCCAAAAACAATCATTCAGAACGCTTAATTAGAATAATTATTTTTTAAACAGTTCATAAATAAATAAATAATTGCTGTTATACATTTGTAATTTTTATTTGTGACATTTTATCTATATATATGCAATAATTTCGTGGATAATAATAAAAAACGGTTTAATAATAATTTAAAAAAAAAAAAAAAAATGAATAACTTACTAAAAACATTTTCCCTAATATCGCTCCCATTGAACCTCCGACAAAACGATTGACGTCTTGATTTGTATATGTTTAAATAAATTTACTTAGAAAAGCTCTAGATCTATATTGAGCACTTTTGAAAAGATTTTTTGGTACAAGTGCATTTGTTGGTTGGCTGTTTTTGTTTTACGGCATATCAACCCTTTTCGTGTTATTTAATGCCGAATCCAAAGATTCGGAAGAAATTTTCTTTTTAATAGAATATATTTGTTGTTTTCACGTCGGTTTCTACTCAACCCATAGTTGGGATCCTAACAGGTACTACCACTCCGGGTCAGAGTGGACCTGGGAGCAATGGTAATTAAAGGGTGGCTCCACAGTCCCCAAAGCCCACAAGCTGGGGCCCTTACCACTGAGGGACTTTTACCCTCTGCAGGGGGGGGGGCAGTCGGCGTATTCTAATGCCCCATCGACAGGGCCGTGCACTTATTGATCTGCGCTGAAATAACGTTATTTAGAAAGCCATTCTTAACATTTGGAGAGGAGTGTGTTTTGTAACTATTCTGTACTTTAATTAAAGTTTTACGATATCTGCTTTCATTAAATTGTAAGGGTAAATTTTAAAATACTATTCAAAAATAGCGCGGATCAATAAGTGCATTAGCACCACTTTTCTTTCAATACATTTAAACTTGTTTAATTTGTAATTAATCGTTTCTATTTCAATTCTGCACTTGTGATAAAAAAAAATGAGCTACGTATCGATTGCTGGTGTTATTTATTTGTTTATCCAGCCTCCTTGTGCGGATGAAAAGATTATGCATAAATAAACTTGATATAGCCTCTGAAACGATTGGACACAATTTTTATTGGTTTTAATTTTTGGAACGTGTGTAAATGATCTCGTTTTAATTTCGTCTAATCTCCTATTTATTAATATATATATATATATATATATATATATATATATATATATATATATATATATATATATACGAGCAAACAGTTGATAAAACATGTTAAAAACACTTTGAAATGAGTTAAAAACATATTTAATCTGAAAAGGAAACACTAGATAAGTGGATAGTCCTTAATTCGCGGAGTTTCGAAGAAATTCTTTCCTTCTCATCAGAGGGTAGGAATTAGCAAAATGCGGGATCGGATTTTGCATGCAAAAGTATTTGATGAAACAACAAGTAAGTCAAAGGATCTTACTTGAAAACAAAAAAAGTGAAGCAGAGGGAATATGGTGAAGAAAAAGGTGATTACACATGAATGGATAGTCTGGTGGAAGAGAAATAATCCGGTGACGGTAAAATCGAAATATATAACTTCAAGAAAGTTAATTATTATTATAAGCTCTATTTCCTATTTGGTTTTATCCAGCTTTTACATCTGGCTGAGATAACTTTATAAATATTAATTCTTTAATATTTATAATATACTTTAATTTTACCATCTTGGATCGTTTTGGTAAATTTAATTGTAATTTTTTTTTATTTTAGTTTATATGTCTTACAACGATCAATCGGAATCGGAACTTTTAGAAGTATCGGAATCGAAAACATTTGTACGTATTTTCCGATGCCAAAAACGATTTTTCTGTCTTTTTTTTAATACGATTTTACTTAGAACAAAATCATCTGCTAGTAGTAACAAGGAAATAAATTTTTGATTTTAAACTACCAGTAAAACTAAAATCCATACACCATCCTCCTACATGTGTGATTTTATGTCTGAGAAAATACCTGCATATTTAAGACAAGGTACAGCAGATTGACCAAAGATATACTGACTGAACTTAAACCAGTTTTTTTTTTGTTTTTTTACATAGGCATCACCACTTATCAAGGCCAAGAGGCCACTCGAGGATAAGGGTTAAAGAGTGTACAGTAGACATTGGACAATATAGTAATCATTAGTAATGAAAATTTGGTAAATTTGATAACTTATATGGAACGGCTCATCAAGAACTTATTTACGTTAGACTTGAACACAACCATATTGTAGTCAGCCGGAAAGCAGGAAAACGGAAGACAATTCCACAGGCGTGCAGTTCTAAGAAAGAAGCTTTGTTCATGGAATCTACGTTTAGGTTTAGGCACAGATAAAGAGTGGGGGGGGGGGAATTATTGATAGTGTGTACAGCTAGACGAGTGTTTCTTGTGAAAGAGCTCAATAACGAATACTTACCGACTTACTACAAAAAGGCTAGTTTTATTTTGGTGTCTTAAACTTCTACCCCCCCCTTTTTTTTTTTGCTGATTAGGAGATTATATTCCAATACAAAACCTGTGTCAATTATTGTCAATTTTAATATGAATATTGCTTCTGAAACGATCGTACACTAGAGTTGATTTTGTTTGTCTTTCCTTTTTAAACTGATTTAAAATTCACAATTATTAATCTTTTTATTCAATATTAATATAGCTCTAGTATACATATACCTATTGAGCTTATTATATATCTGCAGTACTATGGACACTGTTATTTTAAAAGTATTAATACATTTATTAATACATTAAAATAAACTCTGCTCTTTAGACTCCAGGTCTAATTCCCTCTAAAATTAAAACGTGTGTGTGTGTGTGTGTGTAATAGACAATGAGTAAAGTCCCAGTAAAATCTATTTAAAAAGGTGCTGTGCTCTGAGTATGGCAGTTATGATATGCTCAATAGGTGTAATTACCTTGAGCTATATATAGAAAATGTATGCAATTATCAATCAAGTTTTCATAGGAGGAAACATAAAATCATGTACGATCGTTTCGGAAACTATATCCTTTTATTCATTCGATATTTGCTAAATAAATCCATGGAGAAACAAGTAAAATATTTCTGGATATCGTCTCCTCATCAGCATAAATAGAAGGGGAAAGGGGAGGGGGAAAAGACACCAAATTTTAACCAGCTTATTGAAGTAAATATAGTTTGTGAACCATTGTTTTTTTTTGTTTTTTGTTTTTTTTTTTTTTAACCGTAACGAGGCCTTTCAGTGCGAAAACCATTGATGAGGCTATTTTTTTTTTTTAAATCTAAAAAGGATCGTTGGTACTTGTAAACCATTTTTTTAATCTAATTTATGTGTTTCTAATATATATATATATATATATATATATATATATATATATATTACACACATACATACATACATACACATATCCACACATACATATATGTGCACACAAATATATATACACACACGAGAGAGAGAGAGAGAGAGAGAGAGAGAGAGAGAGAGAGAGAGAGAGAGAGAGAGAAACGCAGGTACAACGACATAATTTGCTAAGTTATGCGACTCCCCCCCCCCAAAAAAAATAGAATCCATTCAAAGAGATTAAAAGATCGTGGGAAGAAAAGTTTTTTTTCTTATTCTTCTTTTATCTCCTGTCACAGAGTGCTCGCACCTGGCTTCATTATTCAATTCATTCCCTAGGAAAAGCGGAAGACGCCAAAAGGAAACGAAGAAAGAAAAGAAACGTTTTTTTTTTATATATATATAATTCGAGCGCTGTCCATCCAATCAATGTTTCCCAAATCATCTCGTAATATTCTTCATCTTTCAACCGACAATCATTCCATCTCATTAGCGTTTCTCCTCAAGCGGATTTTGATAATGATAACAGGTGATCCTCTACTTAAAAAAAAAAAAAAATAATATCGCTTATTCATAAAGAAAAAAAAAATAGAGTTAATAAAGAGTCCTTTTAAGACTTATTCTTATACAAGGTGTTTGAAAAAAGTCCATGGCATGAATTTGGAATTATCTATCTACCTGTTATAGAAAAGGAACTTTGTGTGTCAGAGTTCGTTCACTATGGACTCGAAAACGACTGGGTCGAGTTTGATGAAATTACATACGAAGGTACTTTATGTGACTGGCAGTGTTCTTAGATAGGTGTTGTGTCGGAATGTCTTCAATAACTTTAATACAAAATTTTTTTATAAAACCAACAGTATGTTTTCTACAGTGCAATGCAGACTACAATATATTGTAAACTTAGTCACTGCGAGAGGAATATAAAGTTTCGCGTGCATCGCGATGCGTCCCCAACTGGAGCAGGCAATCGATTCGATTGAAAAATGGGCTATTTCATCAACTTTGCTGACAATAAATATATAGGTGTGAAACATTCGTTGATCATCATTCAATCCGGGTAAAGTCGGGTCACTCTGCTAGTGTTATATATGTGCCAAAGTGTCGATTTGTATGGTGATTGCTTTTGCAGTAGCACTCCATTACTAGTCCAATTTAGAGTTCAATCCCCAGTCAAGTCATATATATGTTAAAAAAAAAAAATTTAAAAGAAAGAAGAAAAAAAAAAAGAAAAAAAAAGGAACTTTGTGCCTCCTTGCTAGACATTCAGAATTAAGGTAAGAATCAAGAGTAAATTGTGTAATCCTAGGAAAGGAGTGCCGCTCTCCTCTATATCTCAGTGTGTTAGCTAATGATAATGGATTCTTTGGGTCGCCCTCGACAAAGATCGACTACATTACAGGGTGGAGCGATAAGATTGTCGCTCTTGAGAAAACAATATTTTAAAAATTTTATTGAAAAAAATAAATTCAGATAACTTGATTATGTAGTAGATCTGACATATATTCAATGTGGCCGCCTTCAGCCTCAATCACCACCTCGATACGGGTCTGGAACTGGGAGCATGCTTTTTCTACAAGCGTCGGCGGGAGCTCGGCAAATACTCGGCAGGCTGGCTTTGGTGTTGTGGGAAGTCAATGGTCCTGCTGTCGTAACTTGGATCGGTAGAGAGCATGAGTTGTACAGCGACGCATCTGCGATCTCGCTCGTTGAGCATTGTGTCACCTTTAGACATGATAGAAGGCTATCACTCTTGATATTTGTACACAACTGGCGAACTAGTAGATGATCTGCAACATTTGAGAGAACATTTATTTTTCTTGCAATTTCAATTTATGGATACATTTTGTGTTTACATTTGAAACACACACATTTATTTTTCTTGCCATTTACAATTTATGGATACATTTTGTGTTTACATTTGGGAGCATGCATTTATTTTTCTTACTATTTCAATTGATGGATACATTTTGTGCTTACATTTGAGAGCACACATTTATTTTTCTTGCCATTTACAATTTATGGATACATTTTGTGTTTACATTTGAGAGCACACATTTATTTTTTTTGCTATTTCAATTTGTGGGTACATTTTGTGTTTACATTTGAGAGCACACATTTATTTTTCTTGCTATTTCAATTTATGGATACATTTTGTGTTTACATTTGAAACACACACATTTATTTTTCTTGCCATTTACAATTGATGGATACATTTTGTGTTTACATTTGAGAGCACACATTTATTTTTCTTGCCATTTACAATTTATGGATACATTTTGTGTTTACATTTGAGAGCACACATTTATTTTTCTTGCTATTTCAATTTATGGATACATTTTGTGTTTACATTTGAGAGCACACATTTATTTTTCTTGCCATTTACAATTTATGGATACATTTTGTGTTTACATTTGAGAGCACACATTCATTTTTCTTGCCATTTACAATTTATGGATACATTTTGTGTTTACATTTGAGAGAACACATTTATTTTTCTTGCTATTTCAATTTATGGATACATTTTGTGTTTACATTTGAGAGCACACATTTATTTTTCTTGCCATTTACAATTTATGGATACATTTTGTGTTTACATTTGAGAGCACACATTTATTTTTCTTGCCATTTACAATTTATGGATACATTTTGTGTTTACATTTGAGAGCACACATTTATTTTTCTTGCTATTTCAATTTGTGGATACATCTTGTGTTTACATTTGAGAGCACACATTTATTTTTCTTGCCATTTTCAATTTATGCATACATTTTGTGTTTACATTTGAGAGCACACATTCATTTTTCTTAATGACACTAAACATTTTTGTAGAGGAATGTATAAACATTCCATGGGACTAACCATGTTTCGAACACTTAAGCGACTAACGCAGGGGTTAAAAAAATGAAAATTAAAAGCTAGCAGAATTAACATGATTTGGATAGGTTTCAGCTATGCAAAGAAACCACATCTAGTATTTTCTTAAAAGAAATGGATTCACCAGAAAGGTTACGTTAGGCATATTACTTCTGATAGCTGAATAACTTATTTTTAAGCCGCGATAAGAAGTGGGATTTTGTTTTCAAGCATGTGGTGAAGATCTCTGGCATATGCAAAGTAAATACATCTTCGAAATAGCCATTTTTTTTATCCAATTAAAATGATTTTTCTTTTTTTATTATTTAATAAATCATGCAAGGTGCGTATACACACAAGTGATCCACTAAAGTTTTTTTAATCTTCAATCATCCATTTCCCTGTTAATTTTTCTTGTCTTACCGACACCCTCTTCGTCTGCATCCATTGTCTCTGAAGATGAAGGCAAACAAAAAAGCACTGTTTGATGAGGAGGCTGCAGGTGGGAATTCAAGGAGACATTTTTATCCTTTTTACTGGCTCCAATATTATTGAACTTGATATAGGGGTCAAGTGAGCTTCCTTGAACACTTGCCAAGTCTCATTTTTCTCTATCAGATGTGAGCAGGAAATCTACAATATATGTTTTAAAAAACAATATGTATGCCGCTCCCTATGTTGGGGTATCAAGTTGGTTAAAGGGAAAATTATTCCCAACTCGCATTTAGGTAAAAATGCACTTTTGTAAATAACTGAATTCATTCAAAACGTACTGCAAAAACAAATATCTCTCTATATACATACATAAGGCATTTAGAAGGCTATCACAATGCAAGGAATAGAATGTATTTAGTGTTGAGGAAGAAAGACGAAAAGTGACAATTTGCAAATATATATATAAATATATATATATATATATATATATATTCAACTGTTAAGTATCAATATGTCTTATTTGAAGAGATCTAATGTGTGTGACAATATTTCATGATATATTTCGGGGAAGCCCCTTTGTCAAATGGTTAAATGTTACAAATATATATATATTTATTGATTTGCAAATTGTTACTTGTTTTCATCTTTCTTCCTCAACACAGACTACATTCCATTCCTCGCATTGCGATAGCCTTCTAAATCGTTTCTATATACCTATTTCACACAATGCTTCAAGCAAACTACATATTTATATATACCAAAATTTGAGATCAAATACAAAGCTTTTACTGAGCTCTCCACAAAGGTCAATCATCAACTTGCAAATAACGGTAGCTCAATATTTATTGATATAGCACTGAGTATGTACACAGTTTTGACAATTAAAATCATTTGTCAAGAATGTTTAAAGAAAAGAATATGCACAAAGCTATTAAAATTGTTTGCAGCTGTTTCCGAACAATGTTTATACAATAAAACAAAAACAAAACCAAAAAACAAAACAAATCGCAACAATGTCAGCCAACGATTAATTTTGTTATTAATCAAGCACTGGTCTTCTCTCCAATTAATCTCACACACACACACACACACACAGCTATCAATTCTTTCAGAACTTTACTAGGATTTTACTCTAAACTAACCTCGTTTCATTTTTAAACGGTTGCTATTTTTTTTTGTCTCTCCAGAACTTTATTCTAATGATTTTACTTAGATTTTAATTCTCGGGACTTTTACAGAGTGGAACGAAAAAAGTGTTCCCATTTACAATCCCTCCCCCCACAGGACAGAGTAAGACACCAGGGTCGTTTTTTAATGTGGAGAAAAGGAACAAAAATAAAAATTGTCTCAGCCGTGAAGAATTTCTCCTCCACTGACAGAGAACAAGAAATTGAAGTGTAGCATCTGAAGAACAGATACTACACTTTTGGCCAGTTGTGTACAAATCCCAAGAACGATAGGAGCCTTCTATCATGTATGAAAGTGACACAATGTTCGACGGGCAAGATCAGATGCGCCGCTGTACAACTCATGCTCTCTATTGATCCAGATTATAACAGGACCATTGCCAGCACCCTCAAAATGCATTGCTGGATTCCACGAATAACAGGGGCGTGTCCAAGGTGATAAAAACTAAATTTCCAGCCACAGTCCTGATCATTAGTATGGTTTCAAGTTAGGGCTACATTTCATTTCACATCTTTGAAGTCGGCTTAAAAGTCAACACCAAAGTGTACCTAGATGGGCTGAAATGTATGGTGACCCTGGTAGAATCTGGGTGTGGCAGCAGGACTCAGCGCCAACTGACAAGTACAAAGAGACCCAGGTTTTAGGAGTGCTACGACTTTGTGTCCTCTCATTGGCCCCTCTCCCCACCACCTTATCTGTACCTACTGGACTACTGTTTGGTCATACGTCGAGAACATCACCAACATGACCTCCCACAAAACCAAAGCCAGCCTGATCGCCGAGTGCTTGTGGAAAAGGTATGCTCCCGTATCAAGGCGGTGTTTGAGGCTGAATGTGGCTATAATCAAGTTATCTGAATTGATTTTTTCAATAAAAGTTTTAAAATAAAGCTGTAGTGTTGTTTTCTTTAGTGCGACACTTGTCGTTCTACCCTGCAGAAAAATATGAACTGAAGGACAGCTTTATGTAAATATTTTTTTTTTTTTTTCGTTTTTACTGAAATCGCTAGAGTTGTACAAAAGCGGATCATTTTTGTCTTTTTAAAATTTTTAAATTGGTCTTGTGCATGATTAACTACATCCAGTGGTTCTGCATCAACTTGAAAATGTTAAGGAGCATAGTGTCACTTTTTACGATTACTCTCAGATCCAAAGTGGTAGCACCTGTCAGGGTTGGATGAAATAGAGACCATCATCTGCAAACGATTTCTTTACAAAATATACACAGACAAAATAAATTAATTTATAAACCATATCGATTTACAAAACATATGTAGGTGCTAGTGTTAGGACGATTGGTCAGAATCGTAATCAGGAATTGGAAAAAGGAACTTTTGGAGGTATCGGAAAAATTTGCACATATTTTCTGATGCCAAAAACGATTCTTTTCACTGTGTGTTTTTTATTTATTTTTTTTTTTTTTTGTTTATAAGTAAAATCTTCTTCTGTTGGTACTAATGATAAAATAAATATTTATTGATTTCATACTACCAGTAAAACTAAGATCTATAGAGGATTCTCCCACAAGTGTATTTTTATGCTTGAGAAAATATCTTCACATTTAACGTGTTTTTTTTTTTGATAATCGGAAATAAAAACTCTATAGTGAAATATTTAGAAATGTGTAAAGAATCGGAATCGTGAATTTAGCATGGAATCGGTAATTGTATCGGAATCAGGAAAAATATTGGAATCGTCCCATCATTAGTAATTGCGACAAAATTACCTCTCTTTGCGGGAATGGAATTTTGACTTGTGCTCTTGGGTGATAATTTTGTTCCGTTTTACAGCATATCAACTCTTTTTGAGTTATTTAATGCAGAAACCAGTAATTTTTGTAAAAACATTTTTATACTTCAAGTTCTTTATATATATATATATATATATATATATATACACACACACACACTAAAATGTACCTGGCGTAAACCGGTATTAAATGTAATGTTAAATTTCTTACGAATAAAAAAAAATGAAGTAAAAAAAAAAAGAGAAACGGAAAGAAACTGTGCATGCCAAAAAGTGCCCAAAATTGAATGCTCCCATATCTTCAGCTCATAATTCCCCCCCCCCCCCAATTTTTTGCATTGAAATACCCACAATTGAATTTCGTATTAAATTTTGACCCAGAAACATGTATAATATGTGCTATATCATGCCGGTTCAAAAATCATAAAATTTTGTTCTAAAGTGTGATGAAACTGTTGAAACGTGTCGTATGTTAGTTGAATGCTTTTCAGTATTATTATACAGAAAGTCATTGAAGTTCTCTTCTGCAATAACAAGCAGATAAAGAACGCTACAAGCAAATAACTCACAAAATGCCAAAATTCTGACCAGCCTAGCTCCGCCCTTTGAAACAAACTCAAACACAACTTAAAGTTAAATCGTTATTTCATACAGAAATAACTAATATACTGCGCGTGATGAAATCTATGACAAAATTCAATTGTAAAGCGAGTTACAAAGAGTTAAAATTCTGTGTTTTTGTTCTACTACTCAAGGGAATTCTACTAGTCTGTCATAAATATTGCAAAAACCGAGAATTTTTTTTAAATACCAAATTTCGGAATTTAAATACACCAGAATAGTGGTAATGCCAAGAGATATTTTTTGGATTTTATGAAAGTTTCATCTATGTTATTTAAAAAAAAAGTTTCATCTATGTTATTTAAAAAAAAAGTTTCATCTATGTTATTTAAAAAAAAAGTTTCATCTATGTTATTTAAAAAAAAAGTTTCATCTATGTTATTTAAAAAAAAAGTTTCATCTATGTTATTTAAAAAAAAGTTTCATCTATGTTATTTAAAAAAAAAGTTTCATCTATGTTATTTAAAAAAAAAGTTTCATCTATGTTATTTAAAAAAAAAGTTTCATCTATGTTATTTAAAAAAAAAGTTTCATCTATGTTATTTAAAAAAAAAGTTTCATCTATGTTATTTAAAAAAAAAGTTTCATCTATGTTATTTAAAAAAAAAGTTTCATCTATGTTATTTAAAAAAAAAGTTTCATCTATGTTATTTAAAAAAAAAGTTTCATCTTTGTTATTTAAAAAAAAAGTTTCATCTATGTTATTTAAAAAAAAAGTTTCATCTATGTTATTTAAAAAAAAAGTTTCATCTATGTTATTTAAAAAAAAAGTTTCATCTATGTTATTTAAAAAAAAAGTTTCATCTATGTTATTTAAAAAAAAAGTTTCATCTATGTTATTTAAAAAATCCAAAAGTTGTTTCAGGAAAAGCACTAGAGTTATGTTTTTGGTTGCTCTGCCTTGCAGGGCTGAATGACCTCTTAAAAAGTGCCACGGTGGAACATGAATTAATCAAAACAAGGTCTTTCCATTCATTTGGTGCCTTTCTAACTATAATTTTTGGATTCCTCACCCTTGAAAACATATTTGGGTGAAATTTAGGCCCAAAAGGATTATTTTTAGCCCCAAAATTGCAAATTTTCTAAAACGTCTGGGTTCCAAAATAGGGTGTCGTGACACACCGATTTCTTATTTCTGGACCCAAATCCACTCTAAAAAAAATGGGTTCCTCTATTCAAATATAGCTGACAATGCAGATTTCTTAGTTTTTACCTTTCTAGCCTAAAATGCAACAAACATTATTAGGACTCATGGATAACTGAACGAGAGTATGCTACCTCCATGGATTAAAAAAAAAAAGGGTTCCATTCGAAATTCCGTGCAGATTCCAGAGTTCGGCAGACAGATTCCAAGACTTCGGCAGACAGATTCCAAGACTTCGGCAGGCAGATTCCAAGACTTCGGCAGGCAGATTCCAAGACTTCGGCAGGCAGATTCCAAGACTTCGGCAGACAGATTCCAAGACTTCGGCAGGCAGATTCCAAGACTTCGGCAGGCAGATTCCAAGACTTCGGCAGACAGATTCCAAGACTTCGGCAGACAGATTCCAAGACTTCGGCAGATAGATTCGCAGAGTTCAGCAGAAAGATTCGCAGAGTTTGACAAGGTCGAAGAAGGTCCAAATAATACGAATTATCAATCCTCATCAAAATTCCAAAAATTTGTTACGAAAGTCTTTCTGAAAATATATTGAATACATCATGCGTGCACAAATGTTTATTTCGTTCGGTTTCAGAACAACAGTTTTTTGAGTTTATTCTTATGTTTGTTGCATGTTTTGCTAATGATAACGATCCGAGCACCTGTCACGTGATGTAACGAAGAGACGGGCGCCCACACAACTTAAGAGACGAAAGTGAAAGGAATAGAAAGATTTGTGTGTCTAATCTTCAGTCTTATTTTTTATTAAAGACTTTTGCACGGTTGCTTGATGAAGCCTTTTGCAATGGGAGGAGAGGAATTTTTAAGTGGTATTCTATGATTGGGACAAAAACTACGGTAGAAATGTGGGCGTGGTTTGTGTGCGGTAGGGAATAGAGGAGGATGGAAAAATAAGGACAAGAAAAAGGAATTGAAATGAAAAAAAAAAGTTAGAAGAACGGGGAAAGAAAACGAAAGGAAAACAAAAAAAAGAAAGACGAAGAAAGAAACGAGACGAACAGGAAGAAAGAAAAATACTAAGAAAAAACAAAAGGAAAAGAAAAGTGAAAAGAAATTAAAAGAAAAAAAAGAGGGGAAAGGAAATAAAAAAAGAAATGAAGGACGAAGAAAGAGGAAAACGAAAAAAAAGAGAGGCAAATGAAAAAAACATTTGAAAGATAATGAAAGCAATAAGATATGTTTATGTGTGTACACTGGCTTTGATAGCTACCATTTCGCAAAGTTCGCTACCTGGAAGCAAAATTCCTCATCTATCTACAATTATGTGTGTGTGCGTCCGTCCGTTCTTTATAGATTCCGAAACGGCTGAACAGTTTTTCCTTAAAATCTACAGAACTTCCAGAAGTCTGGGAGTGATCTTAGTCATGTTTTGTCTCAGAATACCCCCGATAATTACAGATGAACGAAACCGTTATTTTGATTTATCTATCATCGGTAAAGCCATTTTTTCCATGTAGTTACTTAGCAACAATGATAAAACAACGGGCCGTGAAAATTTACTGTGGGTAAGTTGATAGTGTTTTTGTTTGTTTTTGTTTTTTGTTGTTGTTTTTGCATGACGTGGTTTGTAGGTTCAAACTTCGCACGTAAATTTAATTTTTTTTTTTCATTAACTGCAAAGAATTTTATAAGACTTGAAAATTTACGTTTTTTTTTTTATGATGTAGTCGGTAGGTTCAAACCCCGCAAGTAGATTTCTTAATGTTTTTTTGTTTTGTTTTTTTCGTTAACTGGAAAGAAGTTTATATAAAATAATTTCATAAAAGAAACAGTAGATTCTCTAGAGTGCAATGTAGAATAACATACATTTTGGACTAAGTTACTGCATGGAGGCATGTGAAGCTTCCTCCCTTGTGATTTCACGGATTTCGATGACAATAAAAATATACGAGTGTGAAATATTCATTGATCATCATTCAATCCCGGGCAACGTCGGGTCTCCCTGCTAGTAATATATATTTATTTCATAAGTTTCTTGGAAACACAAGGCTAACACTTTCCCATTTATTCGTACAAATATAAAAATATGAAAATGCAAGTAATTTTTTATAAAATTTATTTTTTTAAAAGTGCGTGTACGGGGGGGGGGGCGTAACTTACAATGTAGTTTTTGAAAATTGGCACTATAATAATAAAGAATTCTGCATGAATTAAAATATATTTATGTGTGTTTTACGACCGGGCAACGCCTGACGTCCTGCTATATTCAAATAAATCATGCTTTTAAACCGTCCAACCCTGCACGGCCGATATATTGGCCCGAGCAATATAGCTAAAAAAACGACCTTCTACTAATAGGTCATCAAATAATTTTGCTAATCGGCTGTTGCCTTTTTGACTGATTATTGTTTAATTGGGTCAGGGCGAGGCTACGTCTTGACTCTCGGTGTTGTAGTGGTGGTCGGGTTCCAAGGGGTTAATTTTTGCCTATGGAAGAAGATTTGGTAAATTTTCAGATAAGGCCCACCTCCACAATTTCCTTTTAAATGACGACTTTCAAAGGGTTTCGACCATGCTGAATACGAAAATCGCATTGAAATTTTGCAGAAATAAGTAGTTCTCGAGATATAAAAAGTTGTATTATGCATTGTATTCTTTGGCGGCCATCTTTTTACGCGCGTTCGCAAAACAAATCTACTCATCTATGACTGACACTGCACGCGCGTAAAAAACATGGCCGCCAAAGAATACAATGCATAATACAACTTTTTAAATCTCGATAACTAATTATTTCTGCAAACTTTCAATGCGATTTTCGTATTCAGCATAGTCGAAAACTTATAAATGGTGACATTTAAAAGAAAATTGTGGCGGTGAACCTAATATAAAAAAAAAATATATATATACCGAAGATTTAAAAAAAAACAAATAAAAATAACATTCGCAATATGAGATAAAATAATAAAAGGAATATTAGCTCTGGTGAAAAAAAAAAAAAAAAAAAAAAGAAAGATTTTTAAATAAGAAAATTTTCGTACTCGCACAAATGAAGGAATCTAACACAACGGTCTCCAAACTTTTCGGACGGGGGACACTATTGCTGACTTTTTAGAGCTATACGGACAAAAAAAAATACTACTAATACTAATAATACTACTAATAATAATACTAATACTACTACTACTAATAATAATAATTGGCCTGAACCCGTTTTATATTGTTTTGTTTATTAGCTTTGATTCTTTTAGTAAAACTGGTTCCCCCAAACCACATTTTTTTAAAAATCATTTTTCGAACAAAAAGAAAAAACAACAATATTTTCACATATTTCCATTATAAAGGATTTTTCCGGAAAATGTTTACGTTATATATATATATATATATATATATATATATATATATATATATATATGAGTTCCGCGGGCCGGATGAAAGAATTTGTTGACGCGGATTTCTTGGTGGTGGTGATCTGGCACCTGGGCCGTAACTTGGAAACCCTTGCGTCGCAACAATGGATGTAGATTACTTAAGACGCCAGTCGGAATAACAAGCTTGTTCGCGTCAATGTCGCGTTTAGCAGTTGGAGATTTTGTTACGAAGTTGTTTAAAGTTATGTCTGGTATATGGTCGATGATGGAATGATTTATAAGAACCGGTGATTCCATTACAAAGTGACTTGAGGTTTAGTAGGTTTCCCTTTCATTCTGTGACATGTTTTTTTAAATATTTTTATTTTTTATTATTTTGGTATAAGAACGGCCCGTTTTAACTTCCGCTCCCAGTTATGTGAATTGTTATTGTTGTTTTACGTGAGGCGCATTTATTTCCGACACATTTACATTGCCCGCCTTTAACCCGAGAGACGTCTCTAAACGTAGCGTCTGTCCGCGAGGTATTTTTTTTTTCCGAGACAACGCGTTCGAAAGTAACATTTCGACAAACTCAATTATTTAATTTTATTTATTTATTTTTGGTTTACTTTCCTTTGTTCTTTCGCCGCCCAACTTTTTTTCTTTTTTTTTTTTTTTTCATTAATTTTATCTTTTTATTCTTACGATTTTTTATTTTATTACCTCAAGGGCATTTAGGTTCGATGACGACTAAGAAATGGAGGGGAAAAAAAGGCGGGAGAAAAATATGGCAGCTTTTTTTTTCTTTTTTAAATTTGATTTTTAAGAGATTGTTTGCCATTTGTTTGTAATTGTTTCGCTGGATAGATCAAGAGGATGTAGTGTAGAAGAGTGGAGATTAAACGGGGGGAGTACGAGAGGGAGGATTTAGAGGAATTGGGGAAGGGAGCGAGGGAATGAAGTGGGGAAGAGTAGAGATAAAGAGAGGGGAGTATGATAGCCAAGAGGCGAAGGGGGAGGAGGAAAATGAGATAGAAGGTGTGGAGAGAACAAAATGGGGATTGAGGGGAAGATAGGTTGAGAGCGAGGATAACGATGGGAAAGGGAAATACAAAGGAGGAGAAGAAGAAAGTAGAAGAAAGGAAACGGGGAAGGATGGCGACGGGGACATACAAAAGGAATAGAAAAATAGATATCGAAGTGAGAAAATATCGATGGAAAAAAGAGAAAGAGAATCGAAGGAAAATCAGAGGGGAGGAAAACGTAGGATAGCTAGGGGTAACATTTTTAGATAAATTTTTGTTAAAGAGCAAAACCTTTAACAAAAATGAACTGAATAATAAAAAAAAAAAAAACAATTTAGAAAACAGACTCATTTGCCGAAATATGGAGTCAGAATCATCAAATTTATACACATTAAAGGGAGATAACCAAGTACAGTTGCACATGATAACTTCTCTTTAAACGGTTTTAGCGAGTAAGAGAAAACGTAGATGTTTTCTTTGACCGAGAAAGTATTTTCATTAATAAACTGAAGCGAAATAAAATATGCGTGCTAATAACAGCACAATAATAAAGCAAAAAATAAATAAGCTAGTCCGAATCAAGTATCGATATGTCAAATTGATATTTGTATCCGACTTTGAAAATTCGACAAGATGACTTTACATGTTAAATAAGGAGGAACATCGTTGTGAATGGCTTCAAGTTTGTTCCGTGTTGGGTTGTTGATTCCATCTCTTTGGGCTTATGGCGCTTTTTTCTCTGGACATTTCTACATTCAACGTACCTTAATAATACTATCGACATCAAAATTGTTAGGAAATTAATTTTTTTTTAAAGAGTAAACCTCATATTATACATTTGAACATTAAAAACTCCTTTTGAATTATATATTTCTTTATTGCCTTGGATCTTACGATTGTGCCTCTACAGATCTTCATTGAACCTAACTGTTATATAGAAGGAGGCAGATCCCAGTAATTAGATAAAGTAAATAAGTTTGAAAATAATATTTATTAAAAGGAAAAGCCTAGGATTCGAAACCAGTATTCAAAAGTTAAAAGTGAATGCGTAATGCAATCTCAGGAATCTAGTGAACTGACCATTGTGCAACAGCATATTCATTTCGTTGTTTTGATTCTCAGGTATATATCCATTGATATCTTATGTTTTTTTATGTAGAGTGATGTGGTTCTAAGTTGATTAATTGTGTCCGTGTCCGATATATACTCGAGAGTCAAAACAAAACAAAAAATATGCTGTTGTCATAGCTCTAATAATGGTACCACTAGAGGTCAAAGTTAGAACAATGGAATTCAATTTAGGAATTTTATTTGTTGGACATATGTAATATGTGAAATCCACGCGAGAAACATTCACGTGGCTGAAGCACGCCTCTGACGTCACAAAGAAAGATAATTTAAAATATATTCAGAAAGTCAGTTTAGAAGTTCGGAACAAGAGGAGGAGGAGAGTCAGCCGAAACCCTTTTGGAAACGACCAGAAAGGGAAACAAGAAAATGTAATTCTAAAGGCAATTGAATTCCTGCCCACCATCATCACCAGCTTGTGTGAATAAAGATCAAGATATTTATAAATTTTCGTTTGTCATCTTTCAGCATGAAAGAGAATGTGATTTTGTCTATCGTATTTGCAAAAGAACATTTAGACCTAACGCCCTCCTTCCATAATGTTAACTGAATCCCCTTCAAAGTGTTAACTGTGTGAATCTTCTTTCAATAATGAATTCTCATCTTCTATGTGTTATAAATATGGACTTTATAATCTATATAAATGTCACATCGTCGTCCCCGTTATAGGAATGTCTTTGACCCCCTCCCAACACGACACTAACGGCACCATGGAATTTCCTTTTTAATCTTGACTTTGGGGCTTTTCAGACAGGCTTTTTTTTTTTTTTTTTTTTTAGTTTTTCAATCGATATCATGATTAGCAAAATTTAGGACGGCCTATAAACATTTTGCTAAAAAAAAAAAAAAAAAAAAAAAAAAAAAAAAAAAATTTCCTGACGAGATGAGCCATTTACTCAAAATCCAGGGATCAAAGAAGAGAAACTTTACATCTTAATAAATTTGTTCTAATTTTTTAAATTTTTAATTTACTGAATTTAATTACAAATTTTCATTTGTGTGTGTATGTTTTTTTGTTTACAAAAAAGTCACCACTTATCAAGGCCCGGAGACCACTCGAGGATAAAGGTTAATAAGTGAACAGTGGTCAAAGGGAACGTGTCGTAGTCATCGATAATAGAAATTTGGTAAATTGGATTACTTAAGAGGATGACTCATCAGTCAAGCATCAAAAAGGTGTAAAAAAGTTGTCTGAAGGCTATGACAATGTAGGTTGTGGGGAACACCATGGGTACGAGTCGACGTAGTAAGAGTAAGACAATATTAAAGGAATTTCAATAAGTTTCAATTATAATATAACTAGCCTGGGTCCCCGGTTTTGCCCGGGTGTTTGGAGGTATGTGTTGAGGAAAAAGAAAACCCTTGAAGAAGGCAAAGAAAGTGAAAAAAAAAGAAGTGACGTCTTTGCTGTTGCGCCCATCGCAAAAACAGAAGCGACGAATGTTTAAATTAAGTCTAGTCAATCAAAAAAAAAAAAAAAGGATGACTTTCGAAAATATCGGCGAAAAAAGCGACCCCTCCCTGTACAAAGTGCCCAGTTGAGGATGAAGGAATTAATATTTTTAGCCAATTTTTCGATATTTGTCGTCCGAAGCATCGACCTTCAAAACGATACTGACTTCATGAAGATCTAGCGCCTCTGTCGAAAGTTTTAGGCAGACATACAAATATACATTTTAGCAAACGGGTGAGATTTATATTATAGACTGGATGAGGGCACCCAGCGTTGTCCAGGTATTTGGAGATGTGTGTGTGTGTTAAAAAAAATGTTAGCCGGCTGTTTGGAGTTGTAAAAGAAAAAAAAAAAGTTTTAGTAGGAAGGTAAGATTGAACCCCGGAGCCTTGACGTGAAGGTAGAAATGAAAGGGGAAAAAAGCCAGGCACCTAACCATCTAGGCCACGAGGGGAGAGGAATTGCTAAGCATGTTAAGTTAAAGTTTATACAGGTGCGAGAAGGTTAAGTGGCGTGATGTTTGACCTACTTGTGGGCTGCAATCCAGTTACTGTTTCCCCCTGCTCCATCATTTGCTTTTCGAAGACGCAGCGATCGAAAATAGCTGGTAAAAGTCAGGCAAATTAAAGATAGCCGTGACCCCCGTTCTTAAGTTATAGTTATTATGATTTAGACATGATATAAAAAAAGTTTTAAGGAGCGAGCTGACTGAGAAGGCCGCCGAAAAAAGCCTTTTGCGGACATACAAAAAAGTGCACACACATACATACACACATTTTCGTTTTTATATTTATAGATTAACCAACATAATGCATCGTATAAGATGGTAGATGTTGTGAATTTTATAAATTTCCGAGAATGTAGCTCTTCGTCGACGAAGAAAAAGAAGCGTGTACAACTATTTATTTGCAATTAGAAGTATAAGAATAAAAGTTTTCAAAAACATTTTACGTGAAAAAGCTTCAGAAAAAACATGCGTGGATTTTTTTAACAGGAATCACTCTAGGCAAGACATAAAGCCACTTAATAGAAAGAAACTTTAAATATTCTAATATACTACTTCAAGCAAATGATAAATGTGAAATGGATAGGGATTTAGTTCTTTTCCATTGCAAGGACTTAGACACCAGGGTCGGAAAGTGAGATCGAGAAGTCAGCGCACCCAGGAAGGGGCACTCTGACTTGCAAAAAAGTGCCTAAGCAGCCCTGTCGACATTCCCTGGTAAGGGCACTTCAGGCGATTAGCAATAAACTAACTTCTTTTAAAAGAGAGAATGCAAGGCCTAAGAGAATGGACCTCCTAGAACTGCACAGAACTAAAAGCAAAATCAACAGAAACCAGATCCTTACAGGAATGGTCTAATATCTGCCGATTTTTTTTATTTTGCGGGGGGTGGGTCGAGGATAAAAATCTCAAGCAGAGTTTGTGAGATTCCGACTCAGGAAGCATCAATTCTTCCACTTATGTCCGAGATATTGCTCATGGAGTGTGAGGACTAAAGGACAAAAAGGAAGCGAAGATTACGAATGAAAATAAAATCCATCGTCCATTTTCTACTCTCCTTATATTAACTCGGCTTTAGCCATACAATGAAAAGAATTCTGGATATTCCGAATAGACTGTAAAAGGATTCGGAATTTTCACAGCGAATTCCATAGACGGGCTGAGGGATTGTTCGCTGCTGTCCTAGAAAGTCCACCTTTACTCTTTGAAACTGTTAGGTTATTGCTAATTGCCTGAGGTATTGTGGAACGACGACGGGGCTGCTCAGGCATTTTTCGTGGGGAGCTAATATCCGTCTATTGTGCCTTCGCCTTTCCATCCCCAGATTCCGACTTCGTGCCATATCTTTCCACGGTAGGATGGCGCAGGAGGTAAATACTCAAGAGTCCATAGTCAGTGGCGATATATCAACTAGGCTAATCGTAATGCCCCCACTCCCACCCCCAACATGAAAGCGATATAAATACATCAATGCGAAATTGTGTTCGAAATATTAACAAACGAAAAGTGTGGAGACGCTATCAGAGTGGCTATCCGTCGCCCCCACCCGAACTCAGGAGACAATAGAAATGTAGCTACCCTTCTCCCTTAGCAGACAATGAAAAAGACGGACCACTCGAGACGGGGGGGGGGGGATGGTTGAGGCAGCGGAGCTAAACACTGACCGACTTATGTGAAGAGGCTGCAGAAATTATCAAGTGTACATTATCAAGTGTACAAGAGATTTTAGAGATGCCCGAGAAGCAACTCGTTAATGACAACAGCAACAACGATATCGTTGTCAGTGCCACATGTCGCTAGAGAACGTGATGAATGGGAAGGGGGAAGAGGAAGGGGGTTGCAGACGTGCCGGAGACTGCAGTGCCGATAGAGAGACGCTACATCAAACACTTTGTTGTTCTTTAGTCGTCTTCATGTGCACATCTGTTGCCTCACTATTCTCATTCATTTTATTAGTGTTGGGACGATTAATCGGGAAAATTGTAACTCTTCTGAGTATCGGAATCGGAAAAGTTAATGCGTATTTTCCGATGCCATAACGATTTATTTTAACTACTTTTTTTTTTTTTTAATTATTTTGTATAAAACTTTATTTTCATTACCGGAATTAAAGATAAAATGACAAATATTTGTTTTTTTTATTTTACCCTGCCAGTATGACGTTTTCACCACGGGGTCTATCTTAGGTCATGGGCCCCAGGTATGACGTCACAGGACGAGGGAGAGGAAACAAAGAAAAAAAACCCAGATGACTTATCATAAATAATAAGTTTAAGTGTATTACAAAAAAGATACAATAAAACACTAATTCCTTGTTACATCAAAGTCGTTTGAGTGCGAAAATTGTAAAGGTCCGTGTTTGTGATCGTGGTGGTGGTGGTGGTAGATGCGGGGATGATGCGGCACAGCAGCTGTGGGGCGGCCTACTCGATCAGTACGTCTATATCTCTCTGGCTAATTCTTCCTGGCTCCCTGCTCGCAAAACTCCGTGTTTTATATATCTTTGGCCAGCCCGTCACAACACAGCCTTTGACCTGAGGCGACTGATACGCATTAAGTTAAATATTAATTTTCCATTCATATGTATTAAGTGTTTCAACCGGTCAATTATCAGGTCGCTCGCCCGACATTCAATACCATATTCATACCTATCAAATGTCGACCCGTTCAACTTTTCTATTGTTTTCTCCGATCTATTTTTAGTGATGATTTTCTGTTCACAAAACTGACTTTTTCTTTTGTTTTCTGTTTAACTCTCTTATTGATTTTACCAATTAGTATCAGTAATTCTAAAACCCACGAGCCAGGTTCGATTTCTCGTTCCGCACTTTCCAATCATTTACCTCAGACGCTTTACAGTGTTACACCAGTAAAATTACAATATACAGATCACTTCAAAAGTAGACGCTTTAGGTTTGCGAAAATAGATTCCCCTAATGCGTTTTTATGGTAATCTGAAAAGAAAGTAATAAAAAAAAAAAACTTAGCCACGTATTAAGAGATTTTTAAAAGAATCGGAATCTGTAATTGTATCGGAATCGGGGAATTTAAAACACAATCAGTCATTGGATCGGAACCTGGTAG
>NC_136518.1:62592701-62628265 GCF_053919585.1 Euprymna scolopes
ATCGTCTGGCTAAATGCTTGCAGGGATGAAACGTGGACGCCTCTGTGCAGCTTAATTACCATTAATATGTTTTTACACTTTACTACTAAGCTTTACTCACTCGTTGAATACCGTTGAATGAAAAACTTAAAATACATACATAATTGTATGATACCATTTTATATTATACATTTATACATGACCTAATATATTAGAGAGAATTGAGGGCAAATAAATTTAAAAGTATCTTAATTTAACAATATTTTGATCAGAAAAATTAGAATGTAAATAAACACACATATTTTATATATATATATATATATATATATATATATACTAGCATTTCAGCCCAGCGTTGCCCGGGTGTTTGAAGGTGTGTTGAGCAAAAAAAAAAAAAAAAAAAAAAAAAGTGGTCAATTTTTTTATCTTTGACCCCTATTATTTCCCCTTAACATGTTTTGGGCTCAAATCGAGTTATTAAGTTAGATCCAGGTCCAAGAAACCTATGTCTAAAATTTCAAGTGTTTAGACGCAAAATTGTCGGAGGAGTTTGGTAGAGTTTACAAAGATCAAATCATAAACCTTTGACCTCTTTAATCGCCAAATTTCAGGCAGAAACCAGATCACATAGATTTTCCCAAATCTCAGTACCCTGTATATCAAATTTCGAGTCTGTAGACTTAAAATTGAGAGAGTTATTGCGTAGGGAAATGTACACACACAGACAGACAGATACACAGACACGTTCATTTTTATAGATATATAGCTACTTCGTTTAAATCACATAAATTAATATAGGGAAGTATTATTTTATGTGTAAACTTTAAGTATTTACTTCAACAGTGCTCAATACATAGGTAGAGCTAAGTAGTAAGTTATAAAAATATATATGGTAATTAAGCTACACAGAATATTCCGAGTTTCAGCCACGCTAGGGTAAGCCTGACGAATCCTAGCGTGGATGAAACGTGGAATATTTTGTGTAGCTTAATTGCCATATATATTTTTATAACTTACTATATATATGTGTGTGTGTGTGTGTGTATAAGAAAGAGACAGAGGGACATAAGGATATGTGAGCATGTATGCCTGAGAGAGAGAGAGAGAGAGAGATAAACACACACACACACACACACACACACACACACACACAACGACTAAGAAATGAAATACAGACTATATAAACACATTTTTTTATATAAATTAGATCATATGTGTGCGCTCGTGCGTGCGTGCGTGCGTGCGTGTGTATGTGTGCGCAGACACAAATTTTACGAAACATGTACATCAAATAATGGATTCATCCAAGCATATTTCCGGGTTATTCATGATTAATCATAAAGAAATGCAGAATAGCTAGAATGAGCAATATCATGATGGCCACATTTTTTATTGGAATGCGTCTCCATTCATGCGCACATAATCTGCGTGGGAGGCCGATTCCGTTAAACCCCTTCTCGTTGTCTAAAATAAAAATGCCAAAGGAGCCGACACACTTACGATGATAATTCTGAAACGGTCTTTGCTGATCCCAAACGCATCTGGTTTGTCAATTATCTTTCTCAAAAAACTAATTACAAACTAAGGCTTCAGAAGCTCATCTGCCCAACTACTTTACCCCCCCAAAAGGGTGGGAAATAGATTCATAATCACTCACTGCTCCACTCAGCTGACATGGAAACAGATAGCCTTTGCCGATACTTGAACCTAAACTGTTGTTTAGTCACGAAGCATACATATATATATATATATATATATATATATGCGCGCACACACACAAGGAAGACCTGACGTTGCCCGGCATTAGAATAAAGAATAACAAAATTTTTACCCCCCACTCATATTTTATTGTCATCAAAATCGATTAAATCGCCTATTTTACAATCAAATCGATTAATTGCCTGCTCTAGTTGGGGACCCATCATGATACACTGGAAGGAAGTTTCACATGCCTCCCTGCAATGACAGACTACAATACCTTGTACTTTACATTGCACTGTAGAGAACCTACTGTTGATTTTATACATTGGACCTTTCTGCTTTTGCGATAATGAAACTTCTCAAATGCACTTGTGATGTTAGGGCTGTATAAGGCGTTAACTAAAAAAAAAAAAATCGTCTGTTCCTTCTTTAATCAAATTTTTCTATCATCGATAGACATAAAAGACATTCCGATACAAAACCTATCTAAGAACAGTCAGGCACATGAAGTACATTTGTGTGAAACTTTAAAAAATCGGCCTAGCTGCTTAGGAGTCCATAAGGAACAAAAATGCATACATCTATCTACTATTTAAAGAACTGTGTGTGCGCCTGTGCGAGTTCCTTATGGACACGAAAACGGCTGAGAAAGGTACTTTATGTGTCTGGCAGTGTTTTTAGATAAGTTTGGTGTTGAAATGTTTTCAATAAGTATCGCTAATCGAAAAATTCAATGAAAGAATGAACAGGCAATTCTGACCAAAGTTAGCACCTTACACATATTTGAAAATATATCTATCGAAAATATGCTAAATCTAGCCTGATGATTTACTGTGGGAATGAAATATAAATGCCTCGATAAGTGAATAGAGCTCAAGTATAACGGTATATTTATAGCAAGTATGCACATATATTTGCAATATCGAGCTCCAATAATGTAGAAGTATGCAAATTGACAAGAATAGATAAGACATTTTTGTAACACATCTAGCAGAAATTTTGTTTAAAAAAAAAAAAAAAAAAAAAAAAAAAAAAAAAAAAGAAAAAAAAAATTTTTTTTAATTAAATGTTAGTGACAATTACAGGGTGGAACGATAAAATACTCGCCCTAGAAAAGACAACATGATTCCAATTCCATTTGATGAAAACTGGTTTTCTTTTTTGTTGTTGCGGGCCATCTACTAGTTGGCCAGTTATGCACGAATCCTAAGAGCAATAGGGGCCTTCTATCATGTCTGAAAGTGACACAATCTTTGATGAGAGAAATCGGAGATGTACCACTGTACAACTCATATTCTCTACCAATTACAGCTATGACAACAGGACCATTGCCAGCACCTTCAAAATTCATGTCTGGATTGCCACAAATAAAGACATGCCATGGTTATGGTCTGGTTTCAAGTAAGAGCCTCATCATGCCACCTCAAAGCTTCGAAGTCGGCTTGAAAGTCAACAGTAAAAGTGCACCTGGATGTGTTGAAGAGTGTGATGATCTCCTGGTGCAATCAGGTAGCCGCTGGCAGATCATGAGTGTGCAACAGGACTTGGCGCAAGCTCACATCCAAAGAGACCCAGGCTTGGCTTCAGAAGGAGTGCTACCACTCTTTACCCTTCTCTCATTGGCTCTCCTCCTCCCCTGATCTGAACCCGCTGGACTAGTTCGTTTGGTCATATGTCAAGAACATCACCAACATGACCTCCCAAAACACTAAAGCCAACCTGATCAGCGCCATCCGTTAAGTATTTGCTGAGCTCCGACTGGCACTTGTGGAAAAGGCAGGTTTCCAGTTCCAGAATCGTATCAAGGCGATGATTGAGGCTGAAGGTGGTTACATCAAATAGATGTCAGCTCTACTCCATAATCAAGTTACCTGAATTAATTTTTTTGATAAAAGTTTTAAAATAAAGTTGTAGTATTGTTTTCTTTAGGGGGGACAACTTTATCGTTCCACCCTGTAGACGTGCTACATGTACTAATACAAGAACTCATCCATTTCTTTTTCAATATGACCAAAATCAACGACGTCCTATATTCTTTACAGATAGTTCAAATTTTATCTTCCTCTGGAGTCATCAGACCTAATGTTAATTTTTTTAATTACAACACAAATTTACATTCATCGGATTATTCAATCATTTATTCTTCATGCAAAACATTTTCAACCTTCACTTCAATACATCGTCCAGTGGTGAGGCACCAGCTTGCGGGCTTTGGGGAGTGTGGAGCCACCCGTTAATTACCATTGCTCCCAGGTTCACTCTGACTCAGAGTGGTAGTACCTGTTAGGGTCCCAACTATGGGTTAAATAGAAACCGACTTGAAAACAACAAATATATTCTTGAAAATCTTTGGATTCAGCATTAAATAACCTGAAAAAGGTGGATATGCCATAAAACAAAAACAATCAACCAACCAAATCAATACATCGTCACACTGCACACATCCAGGTTATGACTCATTGGGTCAACCGTACACTAATGAATAAGAAAAAAAATATAATTTGGATAGGAAATAACAATCAGAAATATTAGTTAGGTAGGACTTCCGGTTCTTCTTCATAAGCCTGGTAGCACCTATAAAAACTGGTATGATTGATATCTCCCTCAGATTCAAGTTTCTTTTTGTATCATACATGAGACCTTGATATTTGGTCTGTTTCTCTCTTTCAGCTCTGTTCAGACCTCCATCGTTAGCGACAGTCACTTATGCCAAGGTTGCCACTTTTTCTGACTTATTCCATATAACTATTCGCAGCAGCATTTTCAAGGTAGTTGGCTGTAAGGATTACATGGTCGTAATGTATGGTATATAAGTCATTTCCAACTGTTCTTTCAGGTTGATGTTTTATGCGGTCAGAAAGTTAGAGCGGATCAAGAAAAGGTGAAAAATTCAAACTTAATCATTATACGTTTCGATTCTTAAAGAATTGGGAGGTTACATCCACCGAAACGTTCTGAAAATAATACTCAAGATCTGAAGAAATCAACTGTAAATCAAGTCTCACCTCAAATATTCGGAAACATTATACATTCATATTATTTGGATTTATCAGACTACTGTTCTCATCTTGAGTGTGATTTCCACGACGTTTCGGTCAATGTAACCTCCGACCTTCTTCAGGTGTATCTTGTCGAACTCAGAAATGTTTCTGTTGAACTTGGGAAGTTGGACAGAATTTTGAGCAGAACCCTTAATTTACTTCACGGAGGTAGCGTGCTCTTGTTCCATCAGCTATGACTGGATAGAGATCCTAAGTATGAAAAAAAAAATATGAATAAGAACTTATGAGCGTGAATTGAATACATCTTCTGGTTTTGGAATGATAATCATATAATTTATATATACAAATATATACTCGCTACACTGAATGTGTTTGTCTGAAACATTAGCGCGTTCAGTGTAGCGACTATGTAATATTTGTCTATATAAATAAATTTTGCTCTTTTTACTGAGCACTCTAAATAACCTCGTTTTCCTTCCCGAATACCTTTAACTTATATATATATATATATATATATATATATATATATATATATATATATATATATTTCGTAATCATCGACATACAGTCCTGTTTCACATCACAATCAAATCAATGCCGCTAGACTAGCACCTTTCCCAAGCCGAAAATTGAACTTAGAACCACGGGAGCGGTGCCCGTAAATTATCTCGCCAAATGTCTATTTAAACAAACATTTGTCCACCACTTATATATATATATATATATATATATATATATACATACACACACACACACATATGTATATATTATTCCCGATAGTGTGTCTAATTCTTTAGAAGCGGATTATATATTGGCAATATTTGATTGAATATGAAAGTGGTGGATTAGCATCCTTAGAAAAGATTAACTGAAATTGATAATCCTTCTTGGTGGATTATGATGAAGAACATTCTAAGTTTTCAGCAATAACACCAAACAGATTGTGATGAGCTTTTTTTCGTCCTATTATTAAAAAAAAAAAAAAAATTTAAATGTCCTTTACAAGGTTTGCATATCGCCTGCATACATTTAAAAACACATTCCTCAGGAATGTAACAAATTAGGTCAGTTAAGAATCGTCAATGTCCCATTTTATCAACTCTATATTGATAACACCGTGCGACACCATCTCGTGTGTGTGTGTGTGATTGTGCGTGTGTGTGCGTGCGTGTGTGAGCGTGTCACAATGTAACTTTGATAATAACCCGCTGAACTATTCATCGAATATTTATTAAAATCAAAACTTCAATAACATTAAGTTTCTGAAATTTTGAGATGCTCCTTAAATTCGTACTAGAATTGTCCGCAAGGACCCGTGGCGTACTGCATAAAGTACTTGGTAAAGTTTAGTTTTAAAGTTATACTCTTCTGGAAGTTGAAGGTTCAACCCTCAGTGTGAGTGACATTCAAGTTGCAATTGTGTTACACACAATTTCGAATAGTAGCTCCTTACGCTCCAAGTGGCAATATGTCTTGTTTGAAGTTTGTTTTTAAGGTAAAAAAAATCCTGTTCCCCATGAAATGTTTTGTAAATAATATAACTTTTTTTTTTCAATAAAAATATCAAGAGTGCCTCATTTTTGGGAGCTTATTCTTCCCAAAATGGAAGACAGTGAAGTGGAATAGCGAGTTTTTACTTATTTAAAAAATAAAATGCTTACCAATAAAAGGTTTGGTTTAAATAGTTTTATGAAAGTTATATATATATATATATATATATATATATATATATATATATATATATATATATATATATATCTACTACTTAATAAAATAAATATTGGTCGCGAAACAATCACAAAAATGTTATTTTAGATTTCTTTACAGAGGTCATGGACAAGTGCAAAGGTCAAGGTCAAACCGGTGTCGATCGAAATCTGTCCTTTTGTTTTTCTTGTCGGTTCACATCGATTGGAGTTCTTATTCCCTTTTTGGTCCAAAAAGAATAAATTTTGAGATCCTTTGAAATTTGAAAGTAATTTAGAAATACCGAATAGAAAGTCATTTGAGCTGGAGTTAAAATTCTTAACCAGCCGTCATCTGATTAAGAGTGACAGTTTTGGGAGCTTTTTATGTTCAATAATTTAAGTGGAGATTAAAACACCATTTAGTGTTGTTTCTGAATATTTTAGAGGAGTATTGATAATTTATATTATTTGAATTGCTTAGACTACTGTTCAACAATCAAGATGAGAAGTTTTTCGAGCAATCGTAATATCATTTAGTTTTATTTTAAATACCATTTAAGCTGTTGAATAGAAAGTATTTGCTGGCTTCGTATCTTCGAATAACTCTTCAGAAAATGCTGTGACCTGGTGAATATCTACTCTTCGAAATTTACACATTGTGTCTATTTTTTCTGTTCTTGGCAAAAAGTGTAGTTGTCTGGGTGTTTGCATGTTTGTACTTCTAGCTAAAACTTGAAAATTACTCAACAAAACTCTACAAGATTGGATTTTTTTTTTTCATAACCCTGGGAAAATAATATTTAAAATTAAAAAAAAAAAAAAAAAAAAATGTATGCATTATTTGGGGGGATGTCTGAATGTTATCAAGAAGTAGACATGATTTTTAATTTCGAATCGAAAGACACTAACTTCTGAATTAATTCTTAACTATTGCAATTTAATTACAACGAAAGGGGTTGGTAGAAAAAAAACTTAGTTTTAGTACTGTTCTGGGGGCCATCTTTAATTTTATTTGGCACTTTTAGTAGTACTCTGAAGGTTTTTATAGTTTTATTTTTCATTCCTTACATATAAAAAGGATTTTTTTTCTAGAAGAAAGTAGAAATTTAACACTAATAGCATCTATTGCATAAAGAGTCATTTTTCTGTGTCTATGTTCAGTAAAAAAAAACAACCTACAAAACAAACACCCACAAAGTTAGCATATTCTTAGTGCTGCCCAGGATGAATAATATCTAAAAGTCAGAAAGTATTCATGCTTTAACCCTTAATTGATGCAGATTCAGTCAGAAGAGGGGGGGGGGTGAAGACGCGGTTTTTACTTTTTGTACAAAAAAGTAAATAACTGATTTTTTATCAAGAAGTTACTTCTCTTATGCGGATTCATTCCTCCAGAAATCTATACGAAGAAGAGTTCTATGTGTCTATCTAGAGAGAGGAATGGGCTGGACGAAGGAGAAAGAGGGAGACTGGAAAAAGGCAGATAAAGAGAAATGAGGAGATAGTTTTCAAAGAAATGCTACATTTTCACCCCGAGCAATGCCAGATAGCCCTCCTAGTAAATAAATAAGACTAACACGTACCATAGAAGAATCTATATTATATTTCTCTTGTTTGTCCATTTCACTATTTTTCAGAGACTACTGCACCAATTTGATTGAAATTTTGTATGGACCTGTGTTACAATAAAGTGCAGCAGACTAAGTATTATGGTATCTGTTCAACGCATAATTTTGGATTAATAAGAATTAGTTTCCACAATATAAAATTTACTCTACATGTTTTCTCAGAAACTACCAGACCGAAATTTTGTATGAACCTTTTTACGATAGGATATAACAAATTAGGTATTATGGTTTTCGTTCGATACACTTATTGATTCTTAGTGATTCTTAGTGATTATTAGTGATTAGTATTTAAAGCAAAAATGAGCATGAATTTAATTAAATTCAGCCATAAATTTGACATAAATCACTCATTCTAAGCCAACGGGTTATAACGTTTGCCTGCTTTTGATAGACAAAAAGTCTAGTAAGATTATATTACAGCAATACAATGTTGTCAGTCGAGTACACTAATATACTGGACTGGTGGTTGAAGTGTGGTGTCTGCTCAGATGCTGCACTCAAATTAAACTGTCCTTAGTCAATGGATGGGGAAACGCTTCAATACTAAGGCAGTTTTATTTTTGCAAGCTTTTTGGGGAGCTGTTTTTCTCCCACATTAAAAACGACCTTGTGTCGCATTTTGTTTTTGTGCGGAAGCAAATAGATATCAGTCAATATCCAGTTACTCTCGTATACTGGACTGGTGGCTGAAGTGTGGTGCCTGCTCAGATGCTGCACTCAAATTAAATTGTCCTTAGTCAATGGATGGGGAAACGCTTTTACACAACTCTTCTATATATCTATTTTACTTTTGCAAACTGCCAGAGTGCCCCCTTTTGACGGAGCTGCCCCCCCACATTGAAAACGACCTTGTGTCACATTGTTTTCGTGAGGAAGCAAATAGATATCGGTGCTATTTGATTTGCTGAGTTGATTACAGACAAACTTTCACAAGAAACACTCGTCTAGCTGAAAACACTATCAATAATTCCCCCCCACTCTTTATCTGTGCCTAAACCTAAACGTAGATTCCATGAACAAAGCTTCTTTCTTAGAACTGCACGCCTGTGGAATTGTCTTCCATTTTCCTGCTTTCCGGCTGACTACAATATGGTTGTCTTCAAGTCTAACGTAAATAAGTTCTTGATGAGCCGTTCCATATAAGTTAACAAATTTACCGAATTTCCATTACTAATGATTACTATATTGTCCAATTTCTACTGTACACTCTTTAACCCTTATCCTTGAGTGGCCTATTGGCCTTGATAATATGGTGATACCTGTGGAAAAAAAAATATATATATAAACTTATCGGAAGAATCCAATGCATATGGAAATAGGGATGATAGCACCAATTCTGCTATTGGTAATTCTTTGACTTTGTTGGACAAAAAAAAAAAGAGTCCATGAACATATATGGATAAGATGTTTCGCGAGGTTGAAGAGAGTTAAGAGATTAAAATAGGAAGTATATCCTTTGAAACCTTGAAAACAATAACAGGAGGAGGGGTGACTAAGTAGTAAACAACACGGACTGACAAGCTGGGTGTACCAAGCTTGAACTTGAATGTAGTTCGTTCTATACAAATATTTCCGAACTCTGGAATCTGGACGGCATAGGGAACTCTTGCGCGCGCGCGCGCACACGCGCGCACACACACAGTCTTTTATATACAAGTCGAAATAGCGATATGTGGTTATTATCATATATTAAAAGGTTGGTTGTTTTTGTTTTACGGCATATCAACCTTTTTCAGGTTATTTAATGCCGAATCTAGTTATTTTGAGGAACGATTTTTAATGGAGTAAATATATATATATTTTTTGAAGTCAGATTCTATTTAACCCATAGTTGGGACCCTAACAGGTACTACCACTCCGAGTCAGAGTGGTTAATTCCTCCTATCAATAACAGTAGGTACCGAGCCAACTCCATATTCTCCAGGCACTTTTTTTTTTTTTTTAGTGACCATGTTGCCTGTTTACAGGTAAATGATCTTGAGGATTTATGACTTGTCTCCCACGCCCTCGTCCCGGTGGCGTCTGTAAAAAATTTGTCCAGCAGAGATTCGTAGTCGTGTGCATATTAATTTTATCATCATCATCATTGGTTTAATGTCTATTTTACATGCTGGCATGTGTTAGTTTTTATTGGGGGAGAGGGAGGAGGTGGATGAGACTACTAGAGAGAGAGAGAGAGAGAGAGAGACAGAGAGAGAGAGACAGAGAGAGAGAGACAGAGAGAGACAGAGAGAGACAGAGAGAGAGAGAGAGAGAGAGAAAATGAAAGGGAGACAATTAAAAGAGAAAATAAGGAGAAAGATAAAAAAAAAAACGAAAGTGAAGAGAGAGGGAGAGGGTGAGAGAGAATAAGAAAAAATAATAGAATTTGAGAAAGAAAATATGGGAGAGAAAAAAATCGAAGAAAATGAGAGAAAGTGAAATAGATATAGAGAGTAACAGAGGGAAAGAGAGAGTAACAGAGGGAAAGAGAGAGTAACAGAGGGAGAGAGAGAGTAACAGAGGGAGAGAGAGAGTAACAGAGGGAGAGAGAGAGTAACAGAGGGAGAGAGAGAGAGAGTAACAGAGGGAAAGAGAGAGTAACAGAGGGAAAGAGAGAGTAATAGAGAGAAAGAGAGAGTAATAGAGAGAAAGAGTGAGAAATAAAGAAAGAAACTTGAGAAAAATAGAGAAACTATTAAAAAAAAAACAAAAAAAAAATGAATGTGTGAAAATAAGAAAAGAAAAAAAAAAAACGAAATTTTCCTACCGGAGATTTTCTTTCTTTCTCGTTAAGCTCTTAAAACACCATAAAACTGAAAACAACCTGGCTACAAAAATAGTTTTTCTATGAGTTGCTGTTTATTTCATCTTTTGTGACACTTTGGTGCAAATTTTATCACTCATGGTGAGGATCGATGTCGTTGGGGGAGTGGATAGAAATACATAAATGTTTTTCATACTTTCTCCTTTCTTTTGTATAACGATTACCCGAACCCTAACACGTCCTACAGTGTAGGTCGTAGACGATCACTTGTCTAAAGTATACATAAAACAAAATGCATATGGCTGTCTATTCGTTTTCCATGCCTTCATCACGACTCGAACCCATGTTCATTATAAGTCACTAATGTTGTTATGTTGGGCCTTTTGGCTATGATCACAGCGTAGTATCTGTATTATGTTGTGGCAGACAATGCCAAAGGTCAAAGATTATTTTTGATTTATTAACTTATGTAACAAAAAGATATGCAAAGAGAATGTTTTTAAAGAAAGGAATGTTTAGCTAAAAAAAAAATTATGTTAAAAATCTAACGGAGTAATTTTAACTTAGATTTAGGAATGTTTATGAATAAAATATTACAGTGTTACATAGTTGGTCCGGGCTAAATGATTATTATTATGATCGGTATTTGATATTTGTAAAAATAGAAACAATAAGGAATGTTACCAAGGCGAAAGGTATTTTTCAGGATAAATATATTTATGTTAGAAATGAAAAGGAATGTTAGCTAGATAAACAAATATATGTGACACAGGTGGATCATCCGATTTGTGTCTTTGGTCATGTGGAGTTAATGACGTGATGAGATAGTTTAAGAGGCACATAGAAATGAGTCAAGAGTTGACAGTCAGGGGCAAAGAGCATTGTATTCCACATAGTAACCTTTTAAAAACGTATCTCAGGGCTACCATATCTCAGGATTTTACTGCATCTATAAAAAGTGTGTGTGTGTGTGTGTGTGTGTGTGTGTGTGTGAGTGAGTGAGTGAGTGAGAGAGAGTGTGCGAGTGAGAGAGAGAGAATATCAGAAAATGTTGATAGTAAAAATCTAAGACCAGTGAGCAATTTTACAATGGGGAAACATCAGTAAATAAAGCTGCTGTAAGTACAACCGAGACTTCAAGTCATATGAATCTTTATTTGCAGCTTTTCCAAAGATCCGTCAAATCAAAATCAACCCAGATAAATAGGGTATGTTCCACCACTGTCCGATGTTATCCCTCTCAAGAGAACTGTAGCCGTCCTATTACAGTAAAGACCGTCTCTCATAAATCTTGGTTGAATAGCGACCTTTTTTGCTCTGGTATTGATTTTTCTACAGTCACCATTATTTTCACTGTACTTTTGCCAGAAATTCAATGACGCATTTCTGCTTCTGAGGCACGTCCATGACATGGGTTGCTTTTTTAGAGTCACTCACATTGTCAATATTGTATTTCATTTCTTTTAATCATCTCGAGGAAGTCTTGAAATAAAGACGAAATGTTAATGAATATATAATTAGTTTTGTTTTTTCTTTTGAATTTTCCCATATACTAGGGTCGTTCCAAATGCAAGTCCTATTTTTAACTCAAAACTAAAAAAGTTGAAAAGCTACAACAACTGAAATAGTACCATTAAAACAAATGATATTTTGTGCTTCAGAATTTATATTTCTACATAGTCACCACCATTCTCAATACAATTTTGCCAGCCTCTTTTGATGCCTTGGTCGTAAAAGTCTGGAGCATGCTTTGGCATATCTGTTGCCACACTGAAATCGATGAACTGCATCAGCTTTGTAAACGTTTAACAGGCATCGGTAAATGTTGATTGGCTTAGTTTTTTTCTGCATGGAGGAATTCAACGACATCTCTGCTTCTGATGCACGTCCATGATAGGAGTTGCTTTCTTAGAGTCTTACGAGATCAATATCTGCAACAGAGAGACAAAACCTTCAGGTCATGAATGCATAAGTCCAGTTACAATCCCTTCTGATCTATTTGAACGGAATGTGACCATTCCAACATTTTCAGATTGGAGACAGTCAGCAAAATCTGTCATAAAATATTGGAGTGAACACTATGGACTTCCATTTTTTTGTGCAAAATTAGTGACACCATTTTGTGTAAATATTTGATGACTGGCCAAAAACATTGCTTATGAATAATCGAAGTTTTGTCTTGTTGGATTTTATATATACACAAATATCATATTTATTAAAAAATACAATATTTTTTAAATACAATAATGACGGAATAATGTTGTCATATCTTGGCAGGAGCTGCTAGAAATATCTTATCCTGCCTTGACAGATTTCAAAATAGACTTTGTAACCGAGTAAGGGATGGCCTTTTCTTTTTCCTGCAACCTCTTTTCCACAGAATAGACATTGCAAGCCTGTCTCTGCTTTATCGTTATTTTCATCGCAAGTGCTCATCTGAGCTCCCATCTATGGTTTCCCTCTCGCCAAACTTTCATGAAAAACAATCACCTAGCAGAAACCACATTCAATAATTTCCCACACTCTTTATCTTTGCCTAAACGTAAACGTAGATTCCATGAACAAAGCTTTATTTATAGAACTGCACGCCCGTGGAACTCTTCCGTTTCCCTGCTTTCCAGCTCTCTATAATATGGTCGTCTTCAAGTCCAACGTCTTGTTTCCAAGTTCTTCAGGAGTCGTGCTGCCACATCTGGGAAGGAGCTGCTAAAAACAGCCTATCTTGCCTTGACAGAGTACAAAATAGACTTTGTGGCTTAGTTGGGGATGCCTTTTCTCTGCCCTGCAACCTCTCTCCCACAGAAGAGACGTTGCGAGCCTATCTTTGTTTTATCGTTCCTTCCATGGTAGGTGCTCGTTTGAGCTCCAATTTCTGGTCCCCCCCTTGCCAATCTTTCATGATAAACACCCGTCTAGCTGAAACCACTGTCAAAAATTTCCCCCACTCTTTATCTGTGCCTAAATCAAAATGTATATTTCATGAACAAAGCTTCTTTCTTGGATCTGCACGCCTGTGGAACTCTCTACCGCTTGCCTGTTTCCTTCCTGACTTCAACATGGATATCTTCAAGTCCAACATAAACAAATTCCTGATGAACCGCCCCCTCCTAAGTAATGACACTTTATCAAATCTCCAATACTAATGAATACTGCAACACTATCCCATTGATTACTGTACACAAAATAACCCTTATCCCCGAGTGGCTTCTGGGCCTTGATAAGTGGTGACTTTCATGTAAAAAAAAAAAAAAAAAGAAAAAAAGCCGTTCACATAAGTAATCCAATATATCAAATTTCCACTACTAACGATTGCTACGATATTGTCCCATCGACTTCAGTACAGTCATTAACCCTTATCCTCTGGGCCTTCATAAGTGGTGACTCCTTTGAATAAAAAAAAAAAAATGTGAATTAAAACGGCGAACGTATTAAGTTTTATGTTATGCTAAGATTTAAATAACTCATCCGTTATGGGTTCCCATATTTTGGGGGTTAAAAAGCCGCTAAACACCATAAGTACTAGTGTGAAAAACCATTTTTACAATACATATTTTAAATTGGGGATTTCAATATTTTACAGATGGTGATATTCATTTTTATATTATACTAGCAAGGCCACCCGGCGTTGCTCGGGACTGTATAAGACAATTAGAAAAATTTTGAACATACCTGTTATTCTTAGGATAGAGGAATTTTTGATGTATGTATCATTTGCCATCTTGAACAGATGATTTTACCTACCCTAGGACGGGTATTATATGTATGAAATAATTGTACCTCCTTTAGGACAGGAAATTTACACCACGTATTTGGAAAAAAAATTCCTTACCTAGGGCGGGTAATGTACAACATATATTTAAAATAATTTATATTAAAAAATATTTTTTTTTTAATGTAAAATTTCAATTTCAATAAGGGGTTTATCACTCAAAAAAGAACCGCTAACCGGACTTTAGCCATCTACCTCTGTCCCAAACTATCCGCTGCCATGCGGGATCCATTTATTGTATCAGGTCGTCCTTCACCTTATTCTTGGTCTTCCCTTTGGCTTCTTATGTTTACAAGGTGCCTATCCCGTTGTCCTGACGAACTAGCTGTTGTCATGTTGTTTGGCTAGTGCTCCGCCCATCTGTGTTTGGAGGTCTTGATGTCAGTATTGATGTTAATAACTCTTGTCTGTTGGCGGATCCAGATGTTTGTCTTTCTGTCTTGGAAATTGATGCCCAACATTATCCTCTCCATCTTTGTGCCACTGAGAAGATTGATTTCACTTAATGTAAAGACCGCACTCTAAATTCTATGCTGAAAACTGATCGGTCGGAATTAGCGAATTTAAACTTTTAAAAATGCATTATTTTTGAGAAAGCTTTTCTTTTTTTTTTTTCTTATAATCCAGTTGATTATATATATTATATACTAGCAGGCCGCCCGGTGTTGTTCGCTCAAAATACGCATAAATATCACATTTTAATTTATACAGAAGCCGAGACAGGTGTATGCAAGTAGTATGTTTTTTCTAAAAAGTTCACTTTTTTTTAGGTAAAAACAAAAAAATAAAAATATACTCGTGCTGAAATAAAAACCAAAAGACAAAGTACGATAACCATTAGGCCAGCTTGACACGTTCTCTAAAAACTGCTTTAAAACCTACTCATTCTTAACATGAGGAATCGGTCATTTAAACGATTCACGCATGCACATTCGCGAAACAGTTGACAAACATAAAAATTCGATGCCCCCCCTCCACGTACAAATTTTTTCAATTTTCACCCCATTTAGCAGCCCTTTGTCTGAATAAAAACAGATTAAAAAGGTTTTTTGCATGTCCGAGTACCATGTATACAACGTTTCAAGTCTGTACATAAAAAAATTTGTTGACATATTTTGGACTAAGTTGCGGCATGGAGAAATTTCCTCTCTCTCACACACACACACACACTTTTTATAGATGACGTAAAATCGAGGGATATGGTGGCCCAAAAATAGGTTTTTAAAAGGTTACGATGTGGAATACAAAGTTTTTACCCCTGGTTACGGTATTTGGCCCGCCTTACGATGTTAATGTTATTTAATTATATACATGTGTATGTACTGTATTGTATATTGTTAATAATTTTTAATATGCATTGTATAAAAATTTTGCTTGTGTCCCCCCCCCCTGCTATACGGCAATTTCCCCTTACGATCCCAACCCCGGATGAATTAATGCCGTGTCCCGGGGTTCTAATGTATATAGATTGAGAAATCACATTATTTTTTATAAGACATGATAATATTGCATTTTTTTCCATTTTCTATTTACAAATTCAAAGCAAGTAAAAAGAGAAGATGTTTATACATAAAAAATAAATATTTAATTTTTAAAAATCTTACGCTTTATTAATGTTTATATGTTGTTCAATTCTAACATATTTTTTAATTAATTAAAAATTAAATTAAATTAATTAAATTAATTTAAAATTAAATTAATAAAAAATAAATAATTAAAAATTAAATGAAATTAATTAAAAAATTTAATTAAAAATTTAATTAAAAATCTTACGCTTTATTACATGTTTAAACGTTGTTCAGTTCTAATATATTTTGTTCAGATTTTGTAAAAGTAAATATGGGGGGGGGGATGAACACGTAAAATATTTTCTCTCATATATATATATATATATAACGAAAACTGCATTTATAAATATAAATTAATGCAAAAGTGATTAAGCATAGAAAACCTTATGAAAATCTGACCATTAGTTGATTTTTGCTAGATTTATTAAATACGCGTACATGTCTACGTTTCCAAAATTCAATATAAGGCGTTGATTAGAGACGATTTTAGTTTCTCACTTTTATTATTTTCATACACTGAAAATCGTTTCTCTTTTTTTCTTTTTTTTTGTTTACAAATATTCTCAGATTATTTTAGGCTCCTTTTAAATACGAAAGTTATGATTATATTAACTTACATTAAGGTTATATCGTGTTACTTATAAGGGAGGTTAAATCTTCGGCGCACTTTAAAGGTGCGTAGTGTACACACTCATATACCCATACCTATATGCACATGTACATAAAATTACACGCATGAACACACATGAGAGAGAGAGAGAGAGAGAGAGAGAGAGAGAGAGAGAGAGAGAGAGAGAGAAAATCATAAAAATGACTAGCAAGGAGACCCGACGTTGCCTGGGATTGAATAGTGATCAACGAATATTTTTACATTCCTATATTTTTATTGTCCTCGGAATCCGTGAAATCGTCCGGCAGGAAGTATCATATGCCTCCATGCAGCAACTTAGTCCAAAATATATGTTATTCTACGTTGCACTCTAGAGATCCTACTGTTTCTTTTATGAAATTATTTTATATAACCTTTTCAGTTTAAAAAAAAAAAAAAAACAGAAAGAAAAACACGCTATCATTTTACCCACAGAATTTTCACGGTTCGTTGTTCTTTCCTTGTTGCTAAGCGACGACATAGAAAAAATGGCTTTACCGATAATAGATAAATTAAAATAACGGTTTCGATTACCGAAGGTATTCTGAGACAAAACCTAACTAAGATCACTCCTAGACTTATCCACTAAAGTACTGTAAATTTTAAAGAAAATCTGTTCAGTCATTTCGGAGTCTATAGGGAAGGAACTCGCACAGACAAAGTTGCATTTATATGATTGTAGAGATGAAGAGTTCTGGATGGGGGGGGGGGGAGAAAATAGGTAACGCCTTCTTTGTTTACTTAGATTATATATAGACCCACTCAACAGCACACAGGCACGAGATATATGTGTATGTGTGCTTTTAGAGGCGGCGAAGTTTTAATTAACAACTATTTTTCTTAATTGCGAATTTGGCAACTATCAGTTATTTTCCGTTTAGCTTGATCTGGCAGTTCATCATGAAGAGGCCGACTCCCGAGCAGCGTTTGCAAACTGTACAAATTTATTTTGAAAACTCACGGTTCAAAACGTTCCGCGCATTACTCGAGTTTTATGGTGCTCATAAGCGAACATCAGAACGGTTAGAGAAACTGAATCGTTTCTTTTGCAATACGTTCACTCAAAACAATACATACCATTTAAGATGTCGTTCAGTTCGCATACAACAATCGATTGCTGCTGTGCACGGTGGTGGTGATGATGATGATGATGATGTGTTAATTTGTCCACGTGCTCAACAATTACACTTGTGCCTTTCAACTTAATGACAAATTTTGCTTAAAGGTCTTGGTTTGCGCGCTGAAAAGATTCAACTTGCGCAGGAGTTGAAGCCAAATGATCCCCGTTCAAGCCGTACATTTGATGAATGGGCTTGGGGAAACGTCGCCATTGATCCAGAATTTATTTTCCAAATTTTTTTCGGTGGTAAAGAACACTTTTGGTTAAATGGCTATGTCAATAAATAGAATTGCCGAATTGGGACGTGATAATCCACAAACTATGGTCAAAACACGAATACACACAGAAAAAGTCATTGTTTGGTGCGATTTATGGACGCATGGAGTTATTGGTCCATATTTATGTCTTCAGTGATGATGGTCAGAACATAACAGTCAATGGCGAGCAATACAAAAAAATGATTACCAACTTCTTTGTGCTTCAACTGGAAGACAATGTTGCAGACGTGTGGTTTCAGCACGACGGAGCCATATACTACACAGCACGTGATAAGATCAATTTCCTCGAGAGAAAATTTTGATTAAAAAATAATTTCACAAAATGGATCGGTCACCACCCCGTTTGTGCGATTTAACCCCATTAGATTATTTTCTGTAGGGGGTATGCAAAGTCCTATGTCTACACTGATAAACCATATACAATAGACCACTTGTGTTATGTAAAAAAGGAACAGATCCCAGTAAGTAAGAAAGCAAACTAGATAAGTTTGAAAATGATATTTGGAAAAGATTGGAATCGAACCCAGTAAAAAAAGTTAAAAAAGAATACATATTGAAAACATAGGAATGCAGAACGATTGTCGCAAATAACTAAATATCATTTATGTCAGAGATAATTAATGTAGGAATGCAGTCGATTGTTCATTCTTTTAGAAATAACTGGATATTAAATATGTCAGTTAAAAGAATGGACAATACGAGTTCAGAAATAATGATTAACAATTATGTTAGATGTTGAACAATTAAAATCGGGAATTCTTTGTTTGCAAAAACTGTGTTTGGACATACATAGGTAAAATCCATGCGAATAAATTTCACGTGGCGAAGCATGTGTCTGACGTCATCATGAAAGGAGATTCTTAATATATTGAGAGAGGGTTCAAAGAGACGAGAGTTACGAGGACAGTCACAGTCAGAGAGTCAAGTCGGCCACACTGGGAGCTGACATCCTCTTGGAGGCGAGAAGGTGTGGGGTGAGATAAAACAATGTCATCGAAAAGGCTTGAATCCCTGATCATCATCAATCATCCAGCTGCTATGAATAAAGAATCATCTATATTTGTAAACTTGTCTTCATCTGTCGTTGTTCCACCAAAAGGAAAAGGTAAATGTGTTTCGTCTATCATCTTGTAAACAAACTTTGTTTCACGCCCTTAAGTATTATGTGTCCCCTCCTTATCATGAATAATGTATCCCCTCCTTATCATTAATAATGTATCCCCTCCTCTGAAGAGTTAAAAGTACTGTACACATATCTCTCAGCCGCTGTTCTAAATGCTCTTGTTATAAAATGTATCCAGTCATCTATGAACAGAAGTATCTCCCCTCTATATGTGTTAACAAAAACTGTTGCATAAATGTCTCAGGTCCGTATTAATAATAATAATAATAGTAATGATAATATGAAGTCTCCAGGAATTGTTATAGTCGTCGTCGTGATGTATACAAATGTCATCATCTTCTGCATCATGGGTCTCCGATATATACACCCTCCGATATGCATCCCACTACACAACACTTGGAAGACAACATTCGATACGTTATTACCAAAATACAGCTCAGTTTAATGCATAGAGTTTGTGAAAATTTGACCTCTAGATTACGCCATATACGCGCGAGTCATGTGCTCGAAATTGTATTTAAATTATAAATGCAAAAAAAGAGAGGGTTTTGGCTATGACCTTAAACTATATCCAATGGTGAGGCCCTAGCTTGCGGGCTTTGGGGAGTATGGAGCCACCCCTTAATTGCCATTGCTCCCAGGTCCACTGACTCTAAGTGGTAGTACCTGTTAGGGTCCCAACTATGGGTTAAATAGAAACCGACTTGAAAAAAATAAAATAAAATAAATATATTCTATTAAAAAAAATTTCTTCAAAATCACTGGATTCGGCATTAAATAACCTGAAAAGGGTTGATATGCCTAAAATAAAAACAACCAACCAAAAAAGAAATTAATCTTTGTAATAAACCACATATTTGCATAATTAAAATATTCATCTGTGATTTATTTTAATTTCAAGTTTGCCGCCTCTAAATAAAATACTATATATGAAATTATGACACTCAAATTTATAAAAGGTTAGATTGAATTATTAGGAGATCCAATTTAAATTACCAAAGACAAACTTAATATTAAGCATTAAAAAGATGCTATGCATTTCTATTACAAGATTTATTATCACATTTTGTAATAATTTATACCCAAGGCAACATATCAGATCTACAATTGTTTAAAAAAAAAAAAAAAAAAAAAAAATGCATAGTAAACAGAAATTCCGGGTAATTTAGCATAAAAACACATCGTTGTAATCAGAAACACGGACAAACATGTAAATAGAGAAAATTTAAATTCCTCGACAGGGTGTGTCTGGAGGAGGGAGGAAAGGAAGCAAGGTACAAAAAAAAAAAAATCAAACAACAATAAATATTAGATGGACAGATTCTGACGCAGACGACAGCAATTCTTCCCCCTTTGTCAGAAACCTTGTGGAATCTGAGGACTAAATAAAAAGGGAACTGAGAGTTACGAGGCTAACTAAAGTAAACCAAAGTCCACCTTCTAAGCTCCTGCTTTAAGCACGAAAATAACTTTAAAATGTAATTAAAATACAAATTTGAAGAAATAAAAAACTAAAAACGCAAACATCGGTTCGTTACCATACCGGCGTCCACAAAATCGCTAGCAAAGAATTTTGAGATATGGCACGCAGTGTAACCCGGATATTAGAGACTTCTTACCCAGACCACAAAACTCTTATATTCGGGTCACCCTTTACATTAACGCAGACTCTAATTTGGGACCATATAAAATCTCTTATATCCGGGTGCTCTTGTATTTAGTGTCTTATATACGGGTTAGGCTGTATATACATGAAATACTAAAATTTCGTAAGATTATAGATTGTATAATACTGTAAACATAGGATCCGAGTAATTTTTTTTTTTTTTTTTTTTTTTTTTTTTTTTTTTTTTTACATGGAAGTCAACACTCATGAAGGCCCAGAGGCCACTCGGTGCGGGTGCAGTAATCAATGGGACAATATCGTAGTAATCGTTAGTAATGGCGACCTGATAAAGTGTCTTACTTAAGCGGGCGGTTTATCAGGAACTTGTTTATGTTGGACTTGAAGACATCCAAGTTGTAGTCAGGTGGGAAACAGGCAAACGGAAGAGTTCCACAGGCGTGCACTTCAAAGAAAGAAGCTTTGTTTATGGAATCTACGTTTTGATTTAGGCACAGATAAAGAGTGGGGAAAATTAATGAGAGTGGTTTCAGCTAGACAGGTGTCTCATGAAAGATTGGCGAGGGAGGGGACCAGACGAGCACTTCCTATGGAAATAATGATAAAACGACAGGCTCACAACGTCCCTTCTGTGGGAGAGAGGTTGCAGGAAGAGAAAAGGGCATCCACTACTAGGCTATGAAGTCTATTTTGTACTCTGTCAAGGAAGGATAGGCTGTTTTTAGCAGCTCCTGCCCAGATATAGCAGCAGTACTCCATCCTTGGACGTACTTGGCTTTTATATAGATAGAGAATTGCATCAGCAGTGAGATATCTACGGGAGCGGTAGAAGGATCCCACCATTTTTCCAGTGACCTTGGCAACAGATTTGCTGTACGTGTTCCATTTCAGATCAGGAGTAAAGGTCAACCCCAAATATTATCAATTATTATGAGACGATCCCAGACAGATTAAAAAAAGCTCAATATGCGAAATAGGGCAATAATAGAAATGGAAATTCCAAGTTAAATTATGTAGAATTACAAAATTTATTATTTGACAAAGGAGTACGGATAATTATTAAAGTATTTTCCTTAATCCACGGATTTTCAATGAATGGCTCATCTCATCAGAGGAAAAATTATTAGAAAAATGAATGTGGATAATCAAACATTTTGCTTATTAGCACATAGACTGACAATTAAAATTGAGGTGATAGTGTGAAAATAATAGCCAACATTTAAATAATGAATACACAAGAAGTTATAAAACCCAATCAATACTGGTAACAAAAGTTCCTCCGATGAGAAAAGACATTCCTTGAAACTCAATGGATTAAGGACTTTAATAATTATTTGTATTCTTTTGTCAAAAATAAATTTTGTAATTACACATAATTTAACTCGGAATTTCCATTTTATATATATATATATATATATATATATATATATATATATATATGATTGTTAAGCTGGATTAAATCCGACGATATGAAATAAAATGGAGGTGAAAGGACCTGAATACTCAACATTTCGCCCGATTTATGTGGGCTTTTTCAATCAGAACCATGACCATCCCTCTTAAAAAAGTCCGCATAAATCGGATGAAACGTTGAGTATACAGGTCCTTTCACCTCCATTTTATTTCATATATATTATATATATATATATATATATATATTTATTAGTGTTGGGACGATTAATTGGAATCAGAACAATCTGAAGATGGGGGAGGGGGGTATCAGAATTGGTATGGGAAAAATTGTTGCCTATTTTCCTATGCCAAAACGATTCTTTTAATTGTCTTTATTTTTTGATTTTTTTGATTTTGTTTAAAGCAAAATTTTCCAGTGCTGGTAAATATGATAAAATAATAAATATTTATTGATTGAAAATTACTAGTGAAGCTAAAATCGATAGATCACTCTCCACAAGTGTATTTTGACGTTTAGGAAAATATCTGCATATTGAACAAGTGTTTTTTTTTTTTTTTTTTAGGAAAATCGGGGAAAATAACAATCTTATAGTTAAATAATTAGAGATTTATAAAGAATCGGAAAAAATATTGGAATCGTCCCATCACTAACACACACACACACACACACACACACACACACACACACACACACGTGTATTAGTGATGGGACGATTCCAATATTTTTTCCAATTCCGATACAATTTCCGATTTTTTATCAAATTCCCGATTCCGATTCTTTATAAATCTCTAAATATTTACTGTAAAAAGGCGCTTTTTTTTTTTTTTTTCGATTACCGTAAGAACACGTGTTAAGATGGCATATATTTTTCTGAAACCTGAAAATACACTTGTAGTTGTAGATTTTAGTTTGACTGGTAGTTCAAAATAAATAAATATTTAGTATTAAATAGTTACTACCAGGTGTAGAAGATTTTGTTTTAAATAAAATCCAATAAGATAATTAAAGGAATCGTTTTGGCATCGGAAAATAAATACAGATTTTTCCAATTCTGATAACCCCAAAAATTCCGATTTTTCCGAATAATCGTCCCAACACTAATATAATTCACACACAACTATTTTGTTGATAACTTCAAGCTTCGAAACTTAGACACCAGGCCATTACCAACAGTGACTATGTTTCGAACACTTTAACATCTGAGCTAAAAGAATTCAAGCGGAAAGAATTATATCTTTTCAAAATGATTTTATTAATTTGTTTACGAAATGTACGATAGCGGTAACCGAGAACACTCAATTCGTTTTATGGACGCGTATTATTGCATTATACTACCTCGAAACATTCATATTTTTCAAAAGCTGGTTGAGATTGAAAACTGCTTAAACATCGTCGCCATTTTAGTCAGCGCATGTATAGGAGAGTATTTAAATGAAATATTAATTGGAATCCGAATGAATCAGAGTTGGTAAACAACCTCCGCTTAATTGCAGAGGAAAAAAAAAAAAGTATTCTTGAGAATTTAAACAATGGCGAGCACTTAAACTACAAACATACCGAAGTCAGTCATGATGTAGGTGGATGTTTTCAAAAACATGTTTGTTGACCTTGCACAGATGCCGAGCATCGTTCACTCATGACCTCTGGCAACATGGGTCAGGTGCTTAATGATGCCAAGCTCATCAAAACTAAGGACGAAATAAAATAGGTTTAACATCCTCATATCATATATATATATATATATATATATATATATATAAGAACTTTGGGTCATGTGCGCGCATACACATGCACAAACACACGCTACTCTCGCGAGCCGTTTCCAATGAATTCGAAAATGGCTAGACCAATTTTTATGAATTTTCACACGAAGGTACTTTATGTGCCAGGCAGTGTTCTTAGATAGGTTTTGTATTTGGGATGTCTTTGAAAAGCATCAATAATCAAAATAATCCGATGAAAGTACAGGCGATTTTGACCAAAGTTGATACCTTTCACCACAGCCTAATATCACAAGTGTCTTTGAGAAGTTTTATTACGACGCAAGCCGAAAGGCCCGACATATAAAAATCAACAGTAGGCTCTTAGATATGACAGAGGCACGTTCGAAATCAACGTTTCTAGAGCACAATCAAAGCATGATACTTGACATTTGCATTTTAAACTTTCATTCAAGCTATCATCTGAAATTTTTTATAAAATCCACAATAAGTTTTCTATTGTGCAATGTAGACTACAATGCGGGGAAGGATTGAAAAATAGGCGATTTTACCGAGTTCAATGACAATAAAATATGAGGGAGTGAAACATTCATTGATCCCCATTCATTCTCTGGCAACGTCGTCTCTCTGCCATTATTTAATAATTATTATAGTAAATATATAAGACGTAAATATATATTCAAAATGGCGTAATGTAAACATAAGGTATTTACAGCTTCTCTTCCAATTTTCGGGTTTTAATCATGTCAAAACGCACTTTACTTCTTTTTGACGGATTGATTGTTGCTATTTTTTCTAACGAGTTAAGGGCATAATAGACTCACTGATTGATATAATAATTAAGTGGCTGATTTTGCGCTACGAAACAGATACTGCCAAGAATTGTATAAGTCAACTGAATTAAAGGAATAAATTATAAGATGGTCAACATCATGAACTTTGGAATATAGTTTTCTGTCATTTATTCACTATATATGCACACACACACACACGTGTGTGTGTGTGTATATATATATACATACATACATACATACACACGCGCGCGCACACACACACACGTGTGTGTGTGTGTGTATTTACGCAGCATGTTTTCATTTAGACATACATTGTTGAACAGTAATTGTCTGTATTTTTGAGATGAGGTGTTTTCATTGATTGCGATTGTCGGACTGACTTCCTCATCTTGGTTGTTATTGTCACAACGTTTCGGCCGTTTTGCCCTCCGGCCTTCGTCAGGTGTTTTGTATCGAACTGGGGAACCGTTTGTTAGGAGTCTCGAACCCAACCCTTTATTATTATTACGGGGGTACTGTGTTCGGACTTGTTGAACAGCATGGAGTGTGTTTGCTTAACTGTCCTTTTTATAATTTCTCCATTTTTCGTATGGTCATTCTAGTATCTCGGTCGAATTTGTGTAAGAAAGTTCCATAGTGGTTTTCGTCCATCTGTTTTTTTTTTGTTTGTTTGTTTTTGTAAGTACTTTCAACTGATTTCCTTCAGTCGTCTTCAGGCAGTTTTTGATTACTGTTTCATTTAAAAGCTGATTGCTTTTATATGCTTCAGTTCAAATTACGTTTAAATTACTAAAAATAGTAAAACGTATCGTGTGTAAAAAATTTTAACGTGTTAAGAACGTGACTAAAATAACTGTACAATGGTTTAAAAGCAATTTACAAAATGGTATGGAATTTAAAGGGTTTTTTTTTTCATTTATAAATTTACATTACATCATTATATATATATATATATATATATATATATATATATATATATATATATATAGATATAGATAGAGAGAGATATACATGTAATTATATGTGCACATATACACATACGTATTGGATGGTTATGTGCCCAGACATTTTAAAATGTTATTACTGTTTTCAAAATTTACATTGTTAATATATATGAGTGACAATCCATCAGTGTGTTTCTTCCGGCCAGGTGGCTCAACATCAATCAACAATTATTTTATTTGTGACAATCATTTTCTTTTTTTTTTACAACCAAGTGTGTGTTTGTTCAGTGTGCTTACTCCTACCAGATAATCTTTAAAGTACACACAGTCTGAATATTTAACAGATCACTTGGTCGGATAATTGCAAATATAACTCAATCTCTAAGCCAAGGAATATTTTAATATGTATTGAATGTAATACAGACAATTACCATGTATTTTGTGTAATTAGAATATACAAGAAAAGAGTCTTAGGGGAACAAACGTTGATTAACTCATTCTTAGTAGATGAATCGCTAGTGTATTTAAGCATAGTGTATTAAGCAGCAATAACCCTTATCCCTGAGTGGCTTCTGGGCCTTGATAAGTGGTGACCACCTTGTTAAAAAAAGCATTCAATCAAACATTTTGATATTGCATCCAATAATATTTTCCTACCATTCCCCCCAAAGGTCAGACTGTAAAGAAACAGACATTTTCCAAATGTCACGGAGTTGACCTTGCGCACACAAAAGGGTCAAATTTCCTTTCAAGCGGAGCTTTGCAAATCTTACAGAAACTTCTCAAATGTGGAAACAAACTAACATGAACTCTGATCGCTAACCAGCCACACAGTTATTTATTTTCCTCCTACGACAGGAATGATGTCACACAAGGGTCGGACAAAGTGGGATTTGAAGAGCCAGCACATTAGAGGAAGAGCCTTCTGGCCTACAAAAACGTGATGGGTGGGACCAGTCGGCATTCCCTAGCGGGGGTACCTCAGGCGATTAGCAATAAACTGACCTGTTCTTGAAGGGAGAAGGTGAAGCCAGGGAGGGGTGGATCTCCTAGAACAGCTCAGGACCAAAGGTATATCTCAGTCAGCAGGGAACAAGCCCTCAACAATGGCCTTGACCCTCTTGGCTTTGGTGCTAAGGGTTGAATAGAAACGAAATACAAAACTAAATGAGAAACACAGAACGAAACACGAAACTAAAAACAAGATAAAACAAAGCATCAGAAAATCTCTGCTGGTTAGTAATGACAGAATTTCTCTAAACTTACTCTATCAATTCATAAGCATATGCTCCACCTGGTGCTCCGATGCTATTACCAAGGTAACAAAGCTTTTCGACAACCTCAATAGTTTTGCCAACCAAATATACTTTTTCCACATCACAGTTCTCATCCATCTCCATTGTTTTGCAGTCCTTGTGCACAAATTAATCTTAAAATTTCTTTCCTTCTTTCTCTTAACTATAGATACAATCAGCGATATTTTTTTTCACATAGCCATAACCACTTCTTAAGGCCAAGAGGCCACTCGAGGATAAGGGTTAAAGAGTGTACAGTAGAAATTGGACAATATAGTAATCGTTAGTAATAGAAATTTGGTAAATTTGTTAACTTAAGTGGAACGGCTCATCAAGAACTTGTTTATGTTAGACTTGAAGACAGCCATATTGTAGTCAGCTGGAAAGCAGGAAAACGGACGACAATTCCACAGGCGTGCAGTTCTAAGAAAGAAGCTTTGTTAATGGAATCTACGTTTAGGTTTAGGCACAGATAACGAGTGGGGGGAATTATTGATAGTGTTTTCAGCTAGACGAGTGTTTGTGAAAGTTTGGCGAGGGGGGACCATAGACTGAAGCTCAGTCGAACACTTTCCATGAAAATAACGATACAGCAGAAACAAACTCGCAACATCTCTTCTGTGAGAGAGAGGTTGCAAGGAAGAGAAAGGGACATCTCCTACAAGGCTACGAAATCTATTTTGAACTCTATCAAGGCAGGACAAGTCCTTTCTAGCAGCTCTTGCCCAGATGTGGCAACAGTATTCCATCCTTGGACGTGCCTGGCTCTTATATAGATAGAGAATTGCATCAGCAGCGAGATATCTACTGGATCAATAGAAGGATCCCACCATTTTTCCAGTGAAATCCTTGGGCATTTCTATTTCCAAGAATTGGCCACCAGATTATCAGTCAGCTCAAAGGAAGAAACTAAATTTTATCCGTCCACTTGAAATCAAAGTTTAACTCAAGTTCCACAGTGCATGGAAAGATGTGGGCTACATGGAGTTCCGCAATTTATAGGAAGGTGTGATATACATTGCATCACCATTCCTGTGGCCGTGGCTAACTGGGTTCAAATCCAGTCATTCCACACTTATGGATGTTTGTAACCTTCAATTAGTCCCTACTGTAAATACCCAATATCTTCTAAAAGAAATTCTTGCTAGAAAGATATCAGGGGAAACGAACCCCCAACAAAAATTATCTGATTCATACGCAAGGAATGAATGATGTTCTACAACAAAAATCATTATTATCTGGTTTGGGGATTTAAGATGCAACAAGTGTCCCAGACTCCAGGGCAGATAACACTAGGCAATGTCTAATACCTACTTTCCATGCAATCTGACTCGGAGTTTATACTAGATAGAATTCTAACTAGAAAGATATCTGGAAAACGAATGCCAATAATAAACATTTGTTTCATATGAAATAATAAAAACAATGAATGATGTTGCTACTAGTGCTGCTCCTCCTAAGCCACAACAATAACAGCAGCAACCAAAGTGGCATTGTCTGCAGGGAATGGGGCTGTCACATCGCACCAATAAAGATATGGGGCTATCACATCGCACCAATAAAGATATGGGGCTATCACATCGCACCAATAAAGATATGGGGCTATCACATCGCACCAATAAAGATATGGGGCTATCACATCGCACCAATAAAGATATGGGGCTATCACATCGCACCAATAAAGATATGGGGCTATCACATCGCACCAATAAAGATATGGGGCTATCACATCGCACCAATAAAGATATGGGGCTATCACATCGCACCAATAAAGATATGGGGCTATCACATCGCACCAATAAAGATATGGGGCTATCACATCACACCAATAAAGAAATCCCTGTTATAAACTGATGGTTAGCATTTTAACAAGTGAAGCATGCATGGTCACTCCCCCCACCCCGCGAGTGCATAATGAACGAGGCATAAAAAAAATGACTAAGTTCAGCATTTGCCCCCCCCCATCATTTAGCTCCCAAAATCTCCAGCGGACATCAAATCCTGGTAAAAATGAACAAATGGTGCAGTTTAAGGCCTTAACATATGTAAATTTGAGTTCTGCACCATGCAAAAAAAAAGAAATGATTAAGTTCATCATTTGCCCCCCCCCCCTTTCGCCCCAAAAGTCGCCGAGGCTTTAAAATATTTAAATTTGTGTTCAGCACCATGCAAAACTGCTAAACAGACATACACAGAAAATTTTGGACAAATATGGTAAAATAGTCCCAAAAAATTGAGCGTTTTTATTAGCCCTAAAAGACCGCCTGCGGCACGCCCAAGAGTTACCGCAAAGTATAGACAAACAAAATTATATAGAAATCATTTAGTTACAACTTTTCAGAATGTTTTATAAAAATCCAAGGCATCATTTTTTTTAATAAGCACAAAAGTATCAATTTTAGCCATTTTAACCTGAAAGGCATGGGCAACCGGAGTTTCCCCAGAAAATCTGTTCTGTTACTTTTTTTTAATCATATCATGTTTATGCAAAAAAAATTTTTTAAATCCAAGCGTAGTTATTGAGAAAAGTGTGGAGACCTCTGTATTAAACCAACAGATCCAACCTTGCTGGAGAATATTAGGTTGTTCAGAATGTTCATGACGAATTTTAAAAGAAATGAAAAAACATGCTATTAAATATTCAATAAAATATTTTTGATATTTATGGAAATCGCCCCAAAACAAAGCATGAAGCCATTTGATGCAATGAGCTTAAAAAAAAAAAAAAAATTAAATACTACTTTGAAGTAAAATAAAAAAAAAATTAAAAAAAAAAAAAATAGCTTGCAATAAATGTTATATGAACAGATTCTGACCAAAAAAATAGCAATTCTTTCTCCTTTGTCTAAAGCATCACCAATATAATGTGAGGTCTGGTTAAATAGTCAAGAGTATACTATTCTACACTTTCCAAGTAACAGTTTCCGCTGTGAAAACTTGCTACAACGTTCAAATCCAAACTGCCCCGGTCTCCGAAGTATCAGCTTTGTTATTCCAAAACGGAAGCCTTTCATTTGCATATCAGATGACAAGATCTCAAACGTATAAAGAGAAGTAGCAGCCATTTTTTTCTTTTCTTTTCGCCTGCCAACGAACACTACAGGCTGCATACAAACAGGTTTGTACCAATTCTTTTTAAAACATTTAATCACAAGGACTGAAAGGAAAAAACAAAAAGGGGAGGAAGTGAGAGTTACAAGGTTGCCGAAAATAAAACCAAGGTCCATTGAAGAGTGAATTTTGATATGTAAAGCCTTTCTGCTATTCTCATATTGTATAACGTGCGTTATTCTTAGTCTCTTCATTTGATAGTCATTTGAAGAGTGCTCTGCCTATTTTAAAATTTGTAGCAAGATAATGACCAATTACCTACAAGGAAACACTTTAGACAAATTCTGGTTCTCCTGAGAATTCTCAAGAGTTGACGACCTAATTAATGGTAAAAAAGAAAAATATTATTTGCAATAAGAGTCTTGGGATCTATCTGATTAAATTTTCTAGGAGAATTTCATCTACATATACATATATCAGGACGTTGAGAAAGTTTGTGCCGATTTGTGTACTTAAATTTTACTAAATACCCATGAATTATACATTTGGATATTCTAAGCCTTTCTGCTAATTCTTGTATTTTGTAATGTATGTATACTAGTAATATTCACGCCAGGTGGGATAAACCAGCTTCCTCTGGAGTAGAAAGTATCAAGGGAATACTAAATTCACAAGCGGCTCGCAGTTGCATTTATATCCAGTCAAGGGAGATAATCATATTAAGTTTTCGCAGTTCTTACTATGAATGCATTTACGTCTTATATACAGCGCCTGGTATTCCTAAAAGGTCACCCATTTGGTACTGACCAGGCTCAACGTTGTTAAACTTTGATGATCTAATGAGAAGCCAGTGTGCCAACATGATTTTGCCGTTTGTGTAATGTGGGTTATTCTCAGTCAATGTCTGGATTTACTCGTTATTTGTTGACGGTGGTCTTTAACTGTTCTTCATCCTCAAGAAGGTTGGAGGTTACATCAACCAAAACACTTTGAAAATAGCCACTCAAGGTGAGAACAATAATCTAACTAATCCAAATAAAATGAAAGAAACACAATTATCTAACAGTTGAAAATAACCGCAATTTTGCATCACTCAAACTGAAAGCCGCTTTTGTGATTGAACTGTAAAGCTTTTGTTTCATGTCAGCCATTTATTCATACTCAAAACTTATTAATCGTGTGGGAGGTGACGGTGGCTAAATGGTTAATGACACGGACTGACGACCTGGGTATCCCAAGTTCGAATCCATAACAAGGCCGATAGCCATTAGTCGCATGCTCTCATGTAATGAATGAATGCGTGAATGTAGGATTGACATGAAATTCTTAAAGATAAAATAAATGACCGAAAAATGGTTTGAAATGACTTAAATAAATAGAAAGTAAATGACTTAGAATGACTTTAATGAACTGAAGGATGAATTGAATGACCTTAAGAATGACTTGAATGCTTAAAAAATAACTGGAATCCTTCAAAAACAACTTCAATGATCTGGAGAATGACTTGAATGGCTTTGAGACTGACTGGTTGTAAAGTGGGTGATCATTTTACATTAAATTAATACAGAGATAGGGTATTTATTTGCTCCCCCACCGAGCAAATTAGGCACAAGGCCGATTTTTAATGTAAGGAGTGAAGGGGAAATGGGGACCAACTCCCCAGGGAGTAGGGGAACTGGATAGTGACAATTGGTATGAAGGATTGCCCCTACATTGACCAAAGTCTTATATGTGGGGGCAACCCTACATATGGTCTTTGCTTGCAGTATCTGCCAGAACAGATGGTATTTATTTGCTCCCCCACCGAGCAAATTAGGCACAAGGCCGATTTTTAATGTGAGAAGTGAAGGGGAAATGGGGGCCAGCTCCCCGGGGAGTAGGGGAGCTGGATAGTGACAATTGGTATGAAGGGTTGCCCCTACATTGACCAAGGTCTTATATGTGAGGTTGCCCACACATATGGTCTTTGCTTGCAGTATCTGCCGGAACAGATGCTACACTTTGATCTTGGCCAAAAAAGCTAAGAACAGCATCCATTAACAATAGACAAAAGTGTTATGGACAAACCAACGGAGTGACTTAGAGTTGCTTGCACGCGACTAAAAATCACTTTTACTTTGGACGTTGGTAACTTTTATGTTGTCCATTCCGTAATCACTGATGTCTTTATAGAAAGAATTCCGACTAGAAAAATATCGGGGGGGGGGGAACAATGTCAACAATAGAATTTTTGGATTTACACAATATGATGAGGAGCATTAATGCAAAAATTTTCAACTCTAAAATTTGCTAACCAACTCTGTATTGTTGTGTCAGCTGAAGTATCTTCACTGTAAACTGCACATACCTTTTTTCTTTGCTTGCAAGACATTCTTGTTTTTATAGAAATAGAAGAGTATCAAATAGCTAAAATGAGTTTTACAATTTTCCTTTTTCAGGTTTGAAAGTTGAGTACATGCCTGACGAAGGGAAGACATCCTGAAATATAGCATCACAGATATGCCACCTGATGCAAGCAAGAACATATATATATTTTTTATATTACATGTAATGAGTGTTGGGAAGATTAATCGGAATCCAAACTTTTTTTTTGGGGGGGGGGGTATCAAAATCAGAAAAATCCGTCTATTTTCCGATGCCAAAAACGATTCATTTTTTTTTTTTTTTTTTGACTTTGTTTAAAACAAAATCTTCCACTGCTGATAGTAATAAAACATTTGATTTTAACTCATTCCTCCCACCAATGTATTTTTGTTTGAGAAAAATTGGGGAAAAAAAAAATAACTAGACACTTAAATATTTAGAGATTTATAAATTAGAATCGTTAATTGTATCGGAACCGGAAATTTAGTATGGAATCGGTAATTGTATCGAAGTCAAAAAAATTATTAGAATCGTCTCATCGCTAATTATATATATATATATATATATATAAAAGGCTCCTTCAGTCTTTAACATACGATGGATACCCACGAAGGAGTGCCTGCACGTGAAATTTTTGTGACAGGAGGTGCACAATCTCCAACCAGACCTCTCTTGAATCGACATTGTTAAATACCAGTGACAAGTGAAGTGTATGTACAGGACAACTGGAAACAAATGCCGAGATATGCAGAGAACACATACAGCGCCTAGAATTCCCAAATGGTCACCCATCTGGTATTAACCAGGCTCAACGTTGCTTAACTTCGGTGATCTGACGAGAACCGGTGTGTCAACGCAATTATGCAGTATGTGTATATTTATATATATATATATATATATATATATATATATATATATATGTGTGTATGTATGTTTGTATAATCTAATATATAAAAGGCTATATGTTTGTGTCTCGATATGAGCGGCGTTAGGGCCCTTGAATTATTGGATGTTTTACGGACCATTCTTTTATGGGTCTTTAGTCGGTTAAAAATAGTTTTTAAGGGTCAAAAATAGGTCAAAACTGAAAGAAAAAAAAAATCCTTATACATTTTGTACATTCATCTTAGTTTATTTTTAATCAATTCATATGCGTGTTACAGTGGTAACGTCACTAGCTTTGAATACTACAGCTTTTGGCCTTGGTATGTTGTACCTCCTCTCCAGAAGGTTAGACACAAAGTCAGGTGTGGATTTGATGAAAGTTTCTGTGGAACGAATTAGATTCGAACGTGGCACACCCAGTCTTTGTTTTCAGTCAGCGGCATTAACCACTCAACCATCGTCACCCTCCCAACAAAAGAATTGCGGAGGGGGGGGGGGTAGAATCGAAACTGCACACTCGATACTTTCCATCTGATACTTTCCCTACTAAACAAATCAGTGATGGCTAAACAGAAATCTAATCAGCAACCGACTGTTTCACTTAGTTTCAGTATGGTTTTTCAAACAATTATCATTAAAAATCAGTTTTTTTTAATTAATTTTTGACCCTGCATTAAGTCGATCCCTGGTGACCGGAAGTAGATATTTCTTTTTATCATAACCTGCTCGAAATCATACTGAATCGGGAAATGTAATGTTTGTTAAGTTCATCTCTAGTAATTACCGAATTTCAGTCAAGCATGCAGACAGAAATACGACATTCGTTTATATAATATAACTAGGATTGCTTATTTATTTTATCTTTTGTTGCTTTTTGTGCGGATGTTTTTTTTTTGTTGTTTTTTTAACGAAGATGTCCAGAGAGGCTTAAATATTTGTTTTTGTTGTTTGCTGTTTGACAAGGTTTTGTCTTTTTTACATGTTCTAAAATATGTCGTGTGTCTTACTTAAAAAAAAAAAAAAAAAAAAAAAAAAAAAAAAAAAAAAAAAAGATATTTGATATGGTAGCCGACAATGGATAGAAAATATGGGAAGGCAGTACGGGGTGGGGGTTAACGAAATAGTCCAATGCTGAGTTGGTCTTAAAGAACGCGGTTGATTATGAGAGGGGGATTGTAGGCAATGCTTTCCACCAGGAAATACTGAATGAAATTGATAAGAATTATTGATTTTTAAAGCACTGAAGAAGGTGTTATGGAATTGAGAGTCATTTTGTTTTACGTGCGGTAATGCTAAGATATTCATTTGAGGAGATTAAACAAGGAGTGAGAGAGAGGTATAGAGAGGAATGGAAAAAGACAAGCTTCAAGGAAGAGAGAGAGAGTGTGTGTGTGTGAAGAGGAAGGGAGAGAGAGAGAGAGTGTGTGTGTGTGAAGAGGAAGGGAGAGAGAGAGAGAGTGTGTGCGTGTGAAGAGGAAGGGAGAGAGAGAGAGAGTGTGTGCGTGTGAAGAGGAAGGGAGAGAGAGAGAGTGTGTGTGTGTGTGAAGAGGAAGGGAGAGAGAGAGAGAGTGTGTGTGTGTGAAGAGGAAGGGAGAGAGAGAGAGAGAGTGTGTGTGTGTGAAGAGGAAGGGAGAGAGAGAGAGAGTGTGTGTGTGTGTGAAGAGGAAGGAAGAGAGAGAGAGAGTGTGTGTGTGAAGAGGAAGGGAGAGAGAGAGAGAGTGTGTGTGTGTGTGTGTGAAGAGAGAGAGAGAGTGTGTGTGTGTGTGTGTGTGAAGAGAGGAGAGAGAGAGTGTGTGTGTGTGTGTGTGAAGAGAGAGAGAGAGAGAGTGTGTGTGTGTGTGTGTGAAGAGAGAGAGAGAGAGTGTGTGTGTGTGTGAAGAGAGAGAGAGAGAGTGTGTGTGTGTGAAGAGAGAGAGAGAGAGTGTGTGTGTGTGAAGAGAGAGAGAGAGAGTGTGTGTGTGTGAAGAGAGAGAGAGAGAGAGTGTGTGTGTGTGTGAAGAGAGAGAGTGTGTGTGTGTGTGTGTGTGAAGAGAGAGAGTGTGTGTGTGTGTGTGTGTGTGTGAGAGAGAGTGTGTGTGTGTGTGTGTGTGGGTGGGAGTGTGTGTGTGTGTGTGTGTGTGTGTGAAGAGAGAGTGTGTGTGTGTGTGTGTGAAGAGAGAGTGTGTGTGTGTGTGTGAAGAGAGAGTGTGTGTGTGTGTGTGAAGAGAGAGTGTGTGTGTGT
>NC_136518.1:62628365-62725865 GCF_053919585.1 Euprymna scolopes
TGTGTGAAGAGAGAGAGAGTGTGTGTGTGAAGAGAGAGAGAGTGTGTGTGTGAAGAGAGAGAGAGTGTGTGTGTGAAGAGAGATAGAGAGAGAGAGAGAGTGTGTGTGTGAAGAGAGAGAGAGAGAGAGAGAGAGTGTGTGTGTGAAGAGAGAGAGAGAGAGAGAGAGAGAGTGTGTGTGTGAAGAGAGAGAGAGTGTGTGTGTGAAGAGAGAGAGAGTGTGTGTGTGAAGAGAGAGAGAGTGTGTGTGTGAAGAGAGAGAGAGAGAGAGTGTGTGTGTGAAGAGAGAGAGAGAGAGAGTGTGTGTGTGAAGAGAGAGAGAGAGAGAGTGTGTGTGTGAAGAGAGAGAGAGAGAGAGTGTGTGTGAAGAGAGAGAGAGAGAGAGAGTGTGTGTGAAGAGAGAGAGAGAGAGAGTGTGTGTGTGTGAAGAGAGAGAGAGAGAGAGAGTGTGTGTGAAGAGAGAGAGAGAGAGAGAGTGTGAAGAGAGAGAGAGAGAGAGAGTGTGTGTGAAGAGAGAGAGAGAGAGAGTGTGTGTGTGAAGAGAGAGAGAGAGAGAGAGAGAGTGTGTGTGTGAAGAGAGAGAGAGAGAGAGAGAGAGAGTGTGTGTGTGTGAAGAGAGAGAGAGAGAGAGTGTGTGTGTGAAGAGAGAGAGAGAGTGTGTGTGTGAAGAGAGAGAGAGAGAGAGAGAGTGTGTGTGTGAAGAGAGAGAGAGAGAGAGAGAGAGTGTGTGTGTGAAGAGAGAGAGAGAGAGAGAGAGAGTGTGTGTGTGAAGAGAGAGAGAGAGAGAGTGTGTGTGTGAAGAGAGAGAGAGAGAGAGAGAGAGAGTGTGTGTGAAGAGAGAGAGAGAGAGAGAGTGTGTGTGAAGAGAGAGAGAGAGAGAGAGTGTGTGTGAAGAGAGAGAGAGAGAGAGTGTGTGTGAAGAGAGAGAGAGAGAGAGTGTGTGTGAAGAGAGAGAGAGAGAGTGTGTGTGTGTGAAGAGAGAGAGAGAGAGTGTGTGTGTGAAGAGAGAGAGAGTGTGTGTGTGTGTGAAGAGAGAGAGAGAGAGTGTGTGTGTGAAGAGAGAGAGAGTGTGTGTGTGTGTGTGAAGAGAGAGAGAGTGTGTGTGTGTGTGTGAAGAGAGAGAGAGTGTGTGTGTGTGTGTGAAGAGAGAGAGAGTGTGTGTGTGTGTGTGAGAGAGAGGGGTGTGAGAGAGAGAGTGTGTGTGTGTGTGTGAAGAGAGAGAGTGTGTGTGTGTGTGTGAAGAGAGAGAGAGTGTGTGTGTGTGTGTGAAGAGAGAGAGAGTGTGTGTGTGTGTGTGAAGAGAGAGAGAGTGTGTGTGTGTGTGTGAAGAGAGAGAGAGTGTGTGTGTGTGTGTGAAGAGAGAGAGAGTGTGTGTGTGTGTGTGAAGAGAGAGAGAGTGTGTGTGTGTGTGTGAAGAGAGAGAGAGTGTGTGTGTGTGTGTGAAGAGAGAGAGAGTGTGTGTGTGTGTGTGAAGAGAGAGAGAGTGTGTGTGTGTGTGTGAAGAGAGAGGGTGTGTGTGTGTGTGTGTGAAGAGAGAGAGTGTGTGTGTGTGTGTGTGAAGAGAGAGAGAGAGTGTGTGTGTGTGTGTGAAGAGAGAGAGAGAGTGTGTGTGTGTGTGTGTGTGAAGAGAGAGAGAGAGTGTGTGTGTGTGTGTGTGTGAAGAGAGAGAGAGAGTGTGTGTGTGTGTGTGAAGAGAGAGAGAGAGTGTGTGTGTGTGTGTGAAGAGAGAGAGAGTGTGTGTGTGTGTGTGAAGAGAGAGAGAGTGTGTGTGTGTGTGTGAAGAGAGAGAGAGTGTGTGTGTGTGTGTGTGAAGAGAGAGAGAGTGTGTGTGTGTGAAGAGAGAGAGAGTGTGTGTGTGTCTGTGTGAAGAGAGAGAGAGTGTGTGTGTGTCTGTGTGAAGAGAGAGAGAGTGTGTGTGTGTCTGTGTGAAGAGAGAGAGAGTGTGTGTGTGTCTGTGTGAAGAGAGAGAGAGTGTGTGTGTGTCTGTGTGAAGAGAGAGAGAGTGTGTGTGTGTCTGTGTGAAGAGAGAGAGAGTGTGTGTGTGTGTCTGTGTGAAGAGAGAGAGAGTGTGTGTGTGTGTCTGTGTGAAGAGAGAGAGAGTGTGTGTCTGTGTGAAGAGAGAGAGAGTGTGTGTCTGTGTGAAGAGAGAGAGAGTGTGTGTCTGTGTGAAGAGAGAGAGAGTGTGTGTCTGTGTGAAGAGAGAGAGAGTGTGTGTCTGTGTGAAGAGAGAGAGAGTGTGTGTCTGTGTGAAGAGAGAGAGAGTGTGTGTCTGTGTGAAGAGAGAGAGAGTGTGTGTCTGTGTGAAGAGAGAGAGAGTGTGTGTCTGTGTGAAGAGAGAGAGTGTGTGTGTCTGTGTGAAGAGAGAGAGAGTGTGTGTCTGTGTGAAGAGAGAGAGTGTGTGTGTCTGTGTGAAGAGAGAGAGAGTGTGTGTCTGTGTGAAGAGAGAGAGAGTGTGTGTCTGGTTGAAGAGAGAGAGTGTGTCTGGTTGAAGAGAGAGAGAGTGTGTGTCTGTGTGAAGAGAGAGAGAGAGTGTGTGTGTGTGTGAAGAGAGAGAATGAAGAGAGAGAATGAAGAGAGAGAATGAAGAGACAAAGAGAGAGAGGGAGAGAGTGTGTGAAAAGAGAGTGTGAAAATCCTGAAAAATTTCTTCATTTCAACGTGATAGGAAAGCAATGGCTATTATCAGAAAGAGGTCTAACTGTTGCGCTAATGCAAACTTATTTACAATGCTGATCCAAAGAAGGTGGGGAGTACTGGAATTTTTAATTCAGTTTCACTCTGAATACGAAACCAAATTAAATTTCGTATTTAAGGAACAAAATAAGTTCCACAGTCATTCAACAAGTTCCGTAAAAATTTGATACCATTTCCTTGGGGAAAGAAATAAAACGTTCCCGCCTATTCAAAATGTCTTTGACCTTTGATTTCTCTGATTCAAAGATTACGGTAAGGAATCGGTAAGAGCAGCAGGTTTGCAGATGGTCTCAGAGATCTTCAGAAATGAAATATTAGCTTTTGGATTCCATGTCTTGACAAAGAAATAACAGACAGAATAAAAAAAATAATAAAATAGAAATAAGATACAGTAGACTTGGCGAGGAAATAAAACCAAAGAAACTTTTTTAAACAAGTTGCTAGTAGAATACCCGTCCTACGACGGATAAAATTAACCCCGTTTGCAAGAACAGTTTTGCAACACTTATGTCCCCCAACAAAGATTAAAATCGACATATGAGGTACCTTCAATAAATTTTCAGACTTTTTATATAGGCACTTTCATCTATAGTGCACACATGAAACTAGTCCCCTTCAGAGTAATCTCCTCCGGCTGCAACAACTTCTAGAAGCCTTCCATGAGGTCTTCCATGGAGCCTTCCAACAACTTCTGGAAGGCTGCATGGAAGTCCTCGTGTATGAGCATGTCAATGACCCTCGTCACAGCCTCTTTCATCTCAACTGTCTCATAACAACAGCCTCCAAAGTTTTCCTTGAGCTTAGGGAAGAACAAAAAGTCTCAGGGAGCAAGGTCTAGACTATAGTAAGGATGAGAAACGGTCTTGATGTCCATCTTGATCAAACAGTTTGTAACAAATATGGAGCACACTTGGGACCGTTACAAGAAAGGTTCCCCTTTTCTTGTAAGAAAAACATTAGATAAGTGAAAATGAGATTAGGATAGACCGAGATTTGAACCTTGTAAGCAAGGTTCAGAAATGGAATTTGCATTGTTCAGTTTCACATAAAATAGTTTAGATATGTTTGTTGTACAAGGAAATTTGATTGTTCAATTCTTTTTATGAAAACTGAATTAAAATAAGGTCAGTTAGAGAAGAACAAACAATAGCAATTCAAAAATATATGGAAAAATAAGTTAGGTCGAAAAATAGGTTAATGAGAATTCTTTGCCTGCAGAAATGGTTTGGAAACATGTGCCGAACCACACATGTTCAGGCACGTGGCTCGATCACGTTAACAGACACGCGCATGATGTCATGGCAGAAATGAATTCTCAATATAGGAGCTAGTTCAGTCGAAGAAGAGGGAAGTCAGGGCAGTCGGCCAGAGAGAGCAGTCAGCAAACACAGTCAGAGGAGGGTCCCTTTAGAAGCGAAGGGTTAGAACATTAAACATGTAGAAACGACTTTGAATTCCTGGGTGTGATCATCATTTCGACCAGTCAAATGGAATAAAAGAACATCTCATATTTTTGTAACTGCCGTCTTCGTGTCATCATTCTACCAAATTGAAAGTAATGTGAAATCATTGTTATTAATGAACTTTGTATAACCTATCCAAGTAATGTGACCCCGTTCTCTCCTCTAATATATGTTATAAGAACCAGACTATAAAATATACAAAGGTATCTCTACCTATCACCAGCGTATATATGTACCCGTCATCTTAAAAAAGACCGCATCCCTATGCAACAGGGACGAAATTCACACAAATCTTCCGCATCTTTAGTTTCTTGTGAATAATTTTGTGTACCATTCCCACTCTGCACATATTGTCTCTATAGACACATGACGCTCCTTCCTGACCCACAAAATTCTTTATTTAGCCAATGAACTGATGTTCTAACTTCCGTACTCCTAGCACACCTCTGATCATCCCTCAAAGACTCCCTGCCTTCCTTGAATCTCTTATCCCACTCCAAAGATGATGCTCGATACATGCAAGATGGTCCAAAAGCAGTCTGAAGCATTCCATACGTTTCTGTGGCATTTTTTCCAAGTCTAAAACAGAATTGTATTGCATATCGTTCTACTAAAGTGCCCAGACATCCAGATTGCATTTTTGAAATTCACCATCTGTGACAATCAGGCTTTAGTAGGGTGTATTCCAAGTCCTGCTGTAACTGTTCATTTGAACTGAAATCATAAAAATTTTAAATTGGTCAGTCATCTCATAAGACGTATAGCAATAACATACTGAATTTTCAAGAGTCTATGATAATTTTGAATGCGTGTAAAAAAAAAAAAAAAAAAAAAAGTCTGAAAACTTATTGAACGCACCTCGTATGATGGAGTTTTAATTTCCAGAATTATTATGCTAGTTATAATCGAAACCCAGATGAGTTGGATTTCAATTTTTTTTTTTTTTTTTTAAATTTAAGGCTTATGCTTAAGGAGTTTTAATGAGAAATTGAAATTCAGGGCATCCTGCTTAACTGGTATCTAATAAATATCCGAGACAACACCAGCCAAGACAATACCAACTTTGTGGTCGATTTTGAAATTTAAAAAAGAAAATTTATCTGGATATACAGATACACAGACAGACGCGTTATATATATATATATGGTCTTATTTATAGTATTCCGAATTTTAAAGGGTTTATATAATTGAAAATTCGGTACTTGTTCATGTACCAATAAGTTTTAAGTCAAAATGAGATGACTTAAACTGTAAGCTACAAAATTATCATATTTCATAATTCAGCATTCATATTGTTTTAACAAAATCGAGACAAAGGAATAGATTGAAAGCAAATTTCATCATTAGTTACAATTGTTTCAAGACTATTTGGACAAATTCAAACATGTCGTTTGAAAATTTTCACAAGAACAGCCTTTCATCAGACTTATTAAATAAAAAAAAACACTTTAACAATGAACAGTATGGATTCCATTTTCCTTATATGGAAAAACATGGGAAAATATTTTACCTGCATCTCATCCTGCAAAAGTTTTTTTTTAAAGATTTATATATTTACCTATTTTCGTATCTATTTAAAAAATTTTGAATCGAAATATATAATATATATATATATATATATATATATATATATATATAACTTATTAGATACATTTAGCACATAAAACGTATAACTGATGCTGCGACACACAACTTTGTTTTATATATAAAATCTTCATAACCAGATTTGTGTGTAAAATTGAAAAATAAAATAGATTTTCAAATCTGAGGTTATGCCCTTTCCTAAATTATCTGAATTTTTATGAAGATCTGGCAACTTCTTTTTATCCCCTTTGCATGAAAGCAAGACTAAATATAACCCACATTGTCAAACCCTTACGCCTAGTAGACGTGTTCCAAAATCGATAACGCGTAGTTCATTCGTCTAGGAATGAATCCAGCATATGCAAATATATAAATAGAAATTAAACGGATTCAAATTTCGTTTATTTTTTCTTGGAGTAATTTTGTAAAACGATCAATAGCGTTTGAATTCTTAAAAATCAACAAAAAAATGAAAAAAAAAAGTTTAAATTTTAGATTAAAGAAACCAAAAACAGTAATTTTTTTTATTTTTTTTTATTTTAAACAAATCAAATGTGCAGTTTGATTTGTTTAAAAATATTCAAATAAAGGTTTTCTTTTAATTTCAATAGTTTTTTCTTTTTTAAATTACGATAGCAGATGGAATTTTGTTATCAAAATAAAAATGATATTAACTAAATTTATAAATATTGACAGCGTGCAATCTAAAAATTAAATATTATATACACAAATGATGAAGTGATCAAGTGTTGGTCTGTCTGTCTGTCTAATTTTCATGTTTCTTACATTATTACCGTTATTGGTCCCACAATTGGCCAAGATCATAAGGGCACAGCATGATGGAAGAATGGTGAACTTGCTGGTTCCACTTGGTATAGTTGTGGGCGAATGCCTGGATAACAATCGCAGCTTTTCTCTATCTAATCAAGGATGTTATCGGCTCCCTTCTGCCTGTTCCATCATTTCCCCTAGGTTATTCCTTGCAGGATGGTCTTTACAAGTCATTCTGAACAAGTCACATTCCCATACCAACTGAGTTCCCACTTTTTCACCAGGGTCAGTCGGTTTCATAGCGACACACTTGTTGCGTGACCTTTCTGCAGACTCCATTGTTGGTGACATGGTCCTTGTACAAGATGCCAAGGAGTTTTCTGAGGCATTTCATTTCTACTGCTTGAATCATCCTTTGTAGGTTTGCGTTCAGTGCCCATATCTCGTTTGCATAATATGTTTAGTAGTTTCACCTTCGCTCAGAAAGGGGAGTTCTTGTCTCTCCACTATAGCAAACTGAAGAACAATTCCTTTTATAAAACATTGGACCATGAAATACAGTTTTTAATGTTCTAAGTACTCATCGCTTATGGTCCAAAGACCATTCAAGGAAAACGGTTGATGAGCATAAAACACCTTAAAAAATAACTCCTTTTTTAGATGCCTCTTTATATCTTTTACTGGTAAGTCACCATATATGAGGTTCAGATAAATTTAAATAACTGATTGTATAAATAAGAATCTTTATAACTGGTGTGTATGTGTGTATTACATCACTTTATTTGTTTTTACATAAGCAATAATATGTAACTACAGTTATGAGCATGTTTCAGTCAGCTAGTTACTAGTAATTAGAGACCTCTCCAGGTGATACAGCTTATATGAAAGCAAAGCTTGCTTTCGTATAAACTATCGCCCCAAAGAAGTCTCTAGTTACTGGTAACTAGCTGACCGAAACATGCTCATGAATGTGTAGCAACATATTACTGCTTATTTGAAAACAAATAAAGTGTATACCCTGCTCTACTTTGGTATTGAGCACTCTTGTATTAATCTCGTTAAACTTCATTGGTTACTTAACCTATAGAAAACAATAACCTCAGATTATATATATATATATATATATATATATACATACACACACTAGGTGGCCACCCGGTGTTGCGCGGTCGTAAAGGATTATTAATCTTCAGGCCAAGATCAAAGTGTAATAAACTTCATTGGTTACTTAACCTATAGAAAACAATAACCTCAGATATATATATATATATATATACACACACACACACCAAGATCAAAGTGTAGTATATGTTCTGATACTGCACTTTACTTTTTTTCCTCACTTTTCTGGTCTCAGTTAGTAGAGGAGAAATCCTTCATTACCGATACATTTTTTATTTTTGTTACTAACCGGAGAGACCCTTTTTGGAGAGCTAGTTTCCCCTCACATTAAAACCGACCTTGTGTCTAACACTGCCCTTGTGGGGAGGCAATTAACAAAAAAATATATATATTTTAATTCATACGCGTTTCCTATGTATTATTATAGACCCATTTCTCTATTGATTATTATTTGATATATAGTAAGGATTTCAAAAGTAAAATATATGATTTGTGTGCCATCAGCAAGAATCGAAACAGAAACAAAAATTGATCAGAGGGATTGTTAAAAAATATGACAATCAAAAAATAAAAAAAAAAAAAAAAAAAAGAAATAGAGGAAATGAGAAGGACAAAAAAGAAAATCGTAAGAATAATAGGAAAGGGGATAGAAGAAAGAGCAGATAAGAAATATCGATATATATATACATTAAGAGTGTACTGATTAATCGGCATGTAATCGGTAATCGGCCTAATTGGCCAATTTGCCGATTAATCAGTCAGTTAATTACTTTTCTCTTTCCTATTAAACTTAAATAATTTTATCACTGCCAAGTGACTCATCAGACAGCTTTGGTACATTAATAACTGCTAATTTATCTTTACATTTAAGTGTTTGGCCACTATTATGCCTTTTTGTCTTTATAAAATAAAATTATAAAATACAATTTCTAATTCTTAAATGAACATAAACAATTACATAAGAAAAAGAAATTACAAACCAACTACAAAGTACAAATTGTAATCCTTTAAGTGAATAGATATAAGCTGTAGTTCTGCACTTGCTGATACTCTACTTCCTCTTCTATTCTAGCTGCCTGCCTCCTCTGCTTTCAGTCTCCTCAGTATTTAAAGTTGAATACTTTTAAGTTGTAATGAAGAAACATTAGTTTCTCTATTCTCATGATGCAACCTGTTCCTCATAGGGCCACACACATTACCACCTGTACTAAAGAGCTTCTCATCCTCCAAGATGAAGAGGGTGCGCTTAAATATTTTGAAGCCAGTTTACTCAGCATTGTTAAGGTCTCCTGTGTCTACTTCCACCACTGAAATGGATCTTCGCCTCTTGCGAGTAAGTTGTAAAGCTACATAATGGTCAAGTTCTTTTGTGCACTTAAGCATAAGGGGTTTACTCCTATCGAGTTTAGATTGTGATTCTTGTATTTCTGTTGTAGTTGCAGTCTCCAGGTTTAACTCGGCTTCTTTCTAAGTTTTGATTTGTTACTGTAGGCTTATTTGAAGCTAATTCATCAAACAGGTTTGAAAGAAATACAGGTTTACTTTCACTTTGATCTTCTTGACCCTCAACAGAGCTTTAAGAAGTGAATCCTGCCAATTCTGCTTCATCATCATCAGTAGAAGATGTAGAATCCAATTCTTTGTGTTTTCCATGTCATTCTTTTGAAATTTAAATTCGAATCTTGGATCTAGGAAAGTAGACAAGTTTTTATCATTCAGATAGGATGAAAATCTTGTTTCCATTGATTCATTGAACTGTTCAACAGCGGTAAGGATTCCACTAAAGTTAGAAATATCAGAATGAGATTGAACAGCTTTTGAAAAGAAATAACTTCAAAGCTAAAATTTTAGGTATTATGGTTGAAGTTCTGTGGCTTGCTTCCTTGATTTTTTTTTCAAATGTATTCAGTAACTAGACAATCTTTTGGGACAAGATCAAAGTGTAGTATTTGTTCTTCAGATGCTGCACTTCAATTTCTTGTTCTGTCAGTGGAAGAGAAATCCTTCACGACTGAGACAATATTTATTTTTGTTCCTTTTCTCCACGTTAAAAAACGACCCTGGTGTCTAACTGTCCCGTGGGGAGGCATTGTAAATAGGAACTAGACAATGTTTTGAACAAGTCCCAATGGTAAGTTGTTAAAGTAGGAATTTTATAGCGTCCCAAATTTTTGCATGAAAAAAAAAAAAAAAAAAAAAAAAAAAAAAAAAAAAAAAAATGAATTTCTTATTAAAAAATTCCGGTTTGTGCGAATCATTCTGCTTCACATGCCAGGAAAAAGTCCTTTCTGATTAAAGTTTACCGGATAAGAAATATTCTGTTAATCTGAAAAACAGCCAAATTCGTGTGCTTATTTTAAAACTAGTAAACATTAATCAGAAGGATTTTTTCTGGGCATTCAACAGAAAAGTACCACGGTCCATACAAACCGGAAATAAATCATTTGTAAACAATCACAGTGTTAACTTGAACAAAGCCAATACAAAAATAAAATAATGTTAAAGCAATAATAAAAAAAAAAAAATAGTATTTATGCAAAGAACTTTTTAGAAATCCCATTTCTTAACATGTGGAGGGATGTTTTTCTACTAGTCTGTACTTTCCCCTAATAATCTGTATATATAAAAGCGAAAATGTATGTATGTATGTACGCTTTTCCTCGATGTCCACAAAAGGCTTCTTTCAGAGAAGCGCTCGCTCGGTTCACAACTTCTTAAAACTTTTTATATCATCTATAAATTGTAATATCACACTTAACCACGGAGCTCGCCTGTCTATTTAATTTTATTCACTTTCAAACGTAAATTATTCCACATTTCCCGCATCGGCATGCGTTACATTCGGTTTTCGGTATAAACACAAAGCGAAACTCGACTAATAACAGGCCCAGAGCCAGTGAACGTTTGGTCAATGTCGACTTCGTCATATCAGACGGGGGAGCGGGTTTTTAAAAACGAACAAACCGATTTATTGAACTCATTAAAAACTGTCCCGCACAAAATGCTGACTGCTGAATACCCATCGCCGTCACGTCAATCAACAACGCGCACCTGTTTTTTTGGGGGGGGGAGGTTTCACACTTTACTATTTTCCAACTGCACGTTGTCAAGGCTCTGTTTTTTGGGTTTTTTTCACGGGCACCCGTTTTTTTTGTTTTTTTTTACACACACCTGCAAACACCCGGGCAACGCCGGGTACCCCTCGCTAGTTTAATAAACAATGCAAAACAAGTGATTTGTGCCACAAGCATTGAAGAAGGACAACTGAATTTTTTTTTTCTCTATATGTGTTTGCCTGGTAAAGGGGTTGAAGGAGAGGGACAAATATGATCTGTCTCAAGCGAAGAATTCAACAGAATCGCAAAGAAATACCAATTGTATAAAGAACTGTATCGTTGATAACATGCAGTTCTTACTTTTATTAAAATAAAATTGATGTTGAACATGTACGTTTACTTAATTACATCGTCATGATAAACAAAGTCAAGAATACTAGATAAAATTACATTTTCTTGGGGATACTATTTAAAAAGTACATTGTGTAAAGAGCTGACATTTGGATATATCATTCTAGAATATGTATCGATTAGGCATGTAAAATTCCAGATCTTTTAATAGTTTTTGCGATGATTTTGAAATTAGTATACGTTTATGCCATTTGGGACTTTATTTCTGCCACAAAAATTGAACATATCAGCATTTTTATTAACTTATAATGAAGTAGGTTGCAGTTGGAACTATTAAAAAAAAAAAAAAAAAAAAAAAAAAAAAAAGAAAAAAATAGGCATAATTTATACTGAATGTTCATATTTACCGTCATTTAATTCAGTTTTATTTGATGAAACGAAAAACGCTTTAAGGACAACCTCAAAGTCTCCCTCAAAGACTTCAACATTACAGAAAGCACAAAAAAATGAACCACGTCCACCTAAGATGTCTCTGAAATCTCTTCCATATCAGATGGCAAGACAAAGTCCCTGATACAGAGGTCCTGAAAAGTGCTAATCTTCCCAGCATAACTACTACCATTCGAAAGACCCATCTGAGATGGGCAGGTCACGTCTCCCGCATGCCAGATGAGAGAATCCCAAAATAACTCCTGTATGGCGAGCTGTGCCAAGGCAAGCGTTCAGTCAGAGCACCAAAAAAACGCTTTAAGGACAACCTCAAAGTCTCCCTCAAAGACTTCAACATCAGTACCGAATCCTGGGAATCGCTTGCATCAGACAGACCTCACTGGCGTCACCTCATCAACGAGTTGAAACAGCTGAAGAGAGAAGAACTCTCAAAGCGGAACAGAAGCATGCAACCCGCAAAGCCAGAGCAACAAGCTCTGTCCCCACAACACCTGCTCACCACTGTCCAACTTGTGGGAAAGCCTTCCATGCCCGGATCGACCTTACAAGTCATCTCCGGAAGCACAAAAACAATACTTTTACTCACTGATGTCATGGTCATCTTCGACTTCGAAGGACGAACGAACGGTTTGATGATACTTTAAAAATTGTCCATCAGTGCAATTTTCCTATTATAAATGATGCAATGTTCACTTTTCACACTTTGAGAAAGAATGCCAAAATTGAATTAGAAATAATAGTGGGGGATGCCCTTTTCTCTACCCTGCAACCTCTCTCCCACAGAAGAGACGTTGCGAGCCTATCCTCGTTTTATCATTATTTCCATGGCAGGTGCTCGTCTCAACTCCAATCTCTGGTCCCCTCTCACCAATCTTTCACGAAAAACACCCGTCTAGCTGAATCCACTGTGAAAAATTTCCCCCACTATATCTGTGCCTAAATCAAAACGCGGATTCCATGAACAAAGCTTCTTTCTTAGAACTGCATGCCTGTGGAACTCTGTTCTGTCTGCCTGCTTCCCACCGGACTACAACTTGGATGTCTTCAAGTCCAATGTTAACAAATTCCTAATGAACTGCCCCTTTAAGTAAACACTTCATCAAATCTCCACATTAACGTAATGTACTTGCAATAACCCTTATCCCTGAGTGGCTTCCGGGCCTTGATAAGTGGTGATCACTGAAAAAAAAAAAAAAAAAAAATTGTACTTTTGTACAGTCTTCTTATATTAGGAGTGATGAAAGCATCTTTTGTGACATTTTTACTGGTTTTTGTCAGTTGGTTTCAAAGTCGCCATGTTGTAATTTACACATGTTCGCGCTTCTTCACCCTCAGCAGGGTAGTGTATTCTGCTGATCAGTGAAAAGAGAAGCCAATTCTAAATGTTTTCTATGCCAATCTTAAAATTAGTATTTGAATCATGGGTCTAGGAAAGTACACATACACAATTTTTTATCATTTAGATAAAATGAAAATCTTGTTTCCATTGATAACCTGACTTGTTCAACAATGGTAAGAATTCCACTAAAGTCAGAAATACTAGAATTAGATTGGACAGCTTTGGACACAAATAAATTTGTACGTATTATCATTGATATGGTTGCTGTTCTGTAATTTGCTTCTTTGGTGATTTCTTCAAATAGACTCAGGAATTGGATATTTTTTCAAACAAGTCCCCATTGGTAAGTTATTAAGGTAGGAATCTTATCAACAGCACACGTTACAAGAGCTTTTTGTTGTTCTTAATTTATTTTAAGCATGTATGTTGAATTCCACCATAAGGTCACACCTTGAGTTTGTTTTTCCAAATTCAGTTGATCCTGTATTTCAATTAATCTACTAATTACTAATAGAAAGCGATTAAAATGAGAGACTGTATTTCTAATAGATGTAATGGTTGTCTTCACAGCCTCAGTTACAATATATGATGGTTATTCGAAATCACATTCTGACATTAGCAACTATATTTGTTCCTGAATCCCACAAAACTAATAAAATTTTATTGAAGATTTTATTCTCATCCAGAACATTGTGCAATTCTTCACTTATTGCATCTGTGTGTGCACCAGGGAACGGAACCACTCTAAGCACAGCTCTGCACTGTTCAAAGTCATTTGAAAACCAATGACCTCTCAAACTCAGAGAAGGAGCATCATCTGCTGTAGCTGTCCAAATGTCTGTAGTTCATGAAATGTTGCTAATTTCAGAAGAAACAGTTTAATTTGTTCGTATCGAAAATTATTTTGCAGTGAAGTACGTTTTTGATGGAATGCTGTAATTTGAACAAAGTTTTGCAACAAGCCTATTAAATCCAATGTAAGCTGTTAAAGAATATGGTTTAACATCATATAATGGATCTCTTGTGACCTATGATCATTAATATTCCAAATTTTCTTTTTGGTCAATATCAATTTTATAGTAGTTTGGTGTTTCACTGGAGGCTCGTAGTTACTGCCATTTGTTCCTGGAATGTCTGTCCTTGAATATTCATTGTGCTTCTTTTTCTTATTTGCAATTTTTTGCTCCTTTTGAATGAACTTTTCTAATATGGTTTAACATTAATCATTGTAAAGTTTTTGCGGAGTTGCTATCCTTTAAGGTGATGGTTTGACAGAACTTGCAAGCAGCTGTATTCTTATTCTTGGGATTGCCATCAAAATAATTCAAGCAGAAACTGGTTGCCATAATGGCTGAGGATTGTTGTTGATACTTAATTTTTTACATATTTAAATTACTTTCATCTGATATCTAATTAGTAATTTATCTCAATGAAATATACATCATCTAAACCAGAAAAATTAAAATATAGTGGTTGGTTGGTTGTTTTACGGCATATCAACCTTTTTCAGGTTATTTAATGCCGAATCCGGTGATTTTGAAGAATTTTTTTTTTAATAGAATATATTTGTTTTTTTGCAAGTCAGTTTCTATTTAACCCATAGTTGGGACCCTAACAGGTACTACCACTCCGGGTCAGAGTGGAACTGGGAGCAATGGCAATTAAAGGGTGGCTCCACACTCCCCAGAGCCCACAAGCTGGGGCCTCACCATCGGATATAGTTTAAGATCATATCCAGGACCAAAATATATTGGTAGCAATAATGAGTCCAAAAATGGGGAACAAGAATATGACTGATGAAGAATGCATTATTTTTGGTTCACACATCATCAATTTACTGTACAATTCCTCAACATGAAAACTGAAAGTTGAAGTAATAATTTTCTTTGACAGTGATTTAAAATAAAAAATAATTCGATAGGACGAGAAAGGAGAGAAAATTTCCATGTGCTTACACATATATTTGCATCAAATTCAGTGCAGTTGGAAAAATCTACATGTTAACAGCATGTCATGCCTGTTATTTGATAATATGGTTTAGCGATGCATGTCTGATAAATTTTCACTGGCAAACAAAAGAGTGAGTTAATTTGTCTTCCTTTCCAATATATTAGTAACATTTATGACAAAATTTGCTGAGAAATCAGAATTAGAAACTATTAATCGACAGATTAATCGGCGATTAGCCAATTTGATAATCGGTACATCCCTTATATATACAAATATTTTCATTTATAGCCATGTTTTTGGTGGACAAGATACAAGCATGGGCGGAGAGAGTCCACAGAGTTTTATAATTATACTAGCAGATTTACCCACTATTAAATGAAACATAAAATTCCTTTTAAAAAATGCAGTAAAATTTTTTTTTTTTAAATACAAAAAACAGAAAGAAACTGAGACATGTGCATGCGAGTATTATGTTTTTTCTAAACCATTCACTTCTTGGAAGTGAAAAAAAATATAAAATAAAATAAAAAAATACTTGAGCTGAGATCAAAACCAAAATCTAAAGACAGTGAGTCAAGTAAGATATCTATTACACCAGCTTGGCACGATCTTTAAAGTGTTTTCAAAACTACATATTCTTAACATAAGGAATCTGTAATGTCAATGATTCATGTATGCGCAGTCGTGAAACAGTTGACAAACTAAATCCGATGCCCCCCCAAGTACCAATTTTGACCCCTATGCAGCCCTTTTTTAGGATGAAAACTGACCCAAAGTTTTTTTACATGTCCGAATATCCTATATACCAAATTTCAAGTCTGTAGATCAAACATTCGTTAAGTATTTGAGAGTTGAGTTGTCCACACACACACACACGCACGCATTCTCATATATATATATATATATATATATATATATTAGTTAAGACAATATACCTGATATATCATTCTGTTTGTTAATCTTTATTTGGAAGCGTTTTTTTTAGTCTAGAAACGCAGATCTAATAAATAACATTGAATAAATTACACAAAATGAAAGCGTAAAGATATTAGATCAACTTTTTATAGCCGTGTCTGAAACATGTATTGCAAATTATGTCCGTGTAAATCTTTATAACCAGTAAACAGCTCTATTTATCGTTGAGCCTTTTTATCCTGAGTGCTGCCCGTCCAGTATTTAATTTGTGACTTTTTTTTTTTTTTTTTTTTTTTTTTTACACGAGCATGTTTATGGTTATGCGTGTATTTATTCCTATGTCCTATGGAAACACTGGTTCGTGCTGAAACTCCCAAGCTAGCCACGTAAGTATTATTTAGTCAACGTGACTTTTCAGAATAGTAGATTAGTTTAGCAACTGATAAAATTGGCGGTTAATTGACGATGATATCGTGCGTAAAAAATAATTCCGTGTCGGCAGTATAATTTTTTTTTTTTTTTTTTTTTTTTTTTTTTAATATTATGACACAAGTCATTTCGAATCAAAAATTATTTTATTTTAAACATTTTAAGTGGAGAAAATCACATTTTAAATGTGTTAAAAGTCCGTGAACCAACGCCAATGTGACTGTTTTATGAGACCAGCTAATTTACTACCATCTTGGCGTTGGTTCACGGTCTTTTGACACATTTAAAATGTGATTTTCTCCACTTAAAATGATTTTTAAGTCGCAATGGCTCCTCAGGTCATAATATTTAATAAAAACATTTTTACTACCGACACAAAGTTATGTTTTTACACTAGTTATCATCACGGTTACTTTGAAGATTCCAACTGGCGATATATAGCTGGCTTTACTATGAATTCCTTAATCCCAGAAATGACGAGATGATGTAATTTTTAAGGGATCAGTTATTATTATTAGAGTTGTTTATTTTTTTATTTATTTTTAGAAGTTGGATTTATCTCCTTTTTTTCTCAGCCAATTCCTATATCTGTATCACACAAGTATCCTTTCAGAGGGTGATCGTTGTTTCTTGAGATGGCGATAGAGGGCGCAATACTCCATCTCATAAGAGTAAAAATTTAAAAAATTGGTCTGAATTAATAATGGATTCAAATAATGATAATCCATATGCTCCACGGAAAGCCCACACAGACAGACAGAACACATTTATTGAGAGTTGTCTCCCGTGTTCTACCCCCTCCCTCCGCGCTATTCTGTATCATAAAAGAAAAAGAAAAGATTCAGACAGATAGACACATGGCGATTGACAATAGAAAAAAAAAAAAAAAAAAGAAATACAACTCCCCAGGCATTCGAGCCGAGGGAAGAGGGGAGGAACTGTCGCGATGGCAGCAGCGCAAGCTTTTGTTTGTTGCAGAGTGTGTTTGCTTAGTCGGCATGTGAAGGCGCATGCTGTGCAGCAGCATAAGGGATCGATGAGAAACGAGGGAAAAAAAAATTAAAAAAGAAAAAAAAACGGTGGTGGGTGGAGGAGGGGGTGGGGAGTCAGACATAAAAGGGTGTGGGGGAGTTCCAGGCACAGAAAAATATGAGGATCGTGTCAGACAAATATTTTAGAGCCAGCTGAGATATTTTCTCCCTGGTTGCAACTCGAAAAACAAAGAAAAAGAAAACGGGAGTTTTGAGCTTCCGAAACGAAACAGTAAATGTTCGATATTGCAAGTTTGATTTTGTTTGTCTCATGGCGGATCAACACTTTTTGGCTTATTTAATGCCGAAATACAATTGATACTGGAAGCAATTCGTTATCTGGCATGAGCTTACTATTGTAATTTATTTATTTTTAATCTAATATATAAAAGGCACTATGTCTGTGTGTCTGTGTCCATATTTTCAAACTATCTCTTCCGAAACTAAAATTGCAGAGCTAGGGGTCTCAAATGATTAGATTTTTTTTTTTACGAACCATTCTTTTATAGGTCTTTAGCCGGTTAAAATAGTTTTTAAAGGGTCAAAAATGGGTCGAAATTGACAATTTTTTAAAAACATTTTGTACATTCAGCTTAGTTTATTTGTAATTTTTCATTAGTTCATATACGTGTCACGTTAGTACAGTGGTAACATCACCAGCTTTGAATGCTACAGTTTTGCTTTCGATTCTAGCTGATGGCACCTAAGTGGTTTTTTTTTTTTTTGTATTTTTTTTTTTTTTTTTTTTTTTTAAACTTATCACGTCTCTATAAAATGAAATCTGGACAAATTAAGCGTATTTTACGCCTGGGCAAAATCCCCCCCCCCACACACACACATTTAGTTTAAAATATTTTGGCGATAGACGCCTTTATCAGAGGAAATGAATGCTTAATTTTTTTTTTTTTTTTTAAAGTCCTTTTCTATTTTGCTTGGCTGTGATAGATCATAATAGAAAGACAACCAAGAACGGTCACACATAACAGCGTTAATAAAGAAATTGATGGTCATTCTTTTGTGACGGATTGTTAATATTTGAAATTCGGATATAAAATCAAAGTGGCACAAAATTGCTGTTTTTACCCATCATCAAACGGAACTTTCTTCTAACTGAATTATAAAATAGCAGGATTTTGATTTAAATATTTAATACATTATGGCTTTGTTGCGGGGGAGAGGGTTTCGAATCTCACGGCTAGCAACAATCATAACTTCCTGCACTGATGATTCCAGAAGGATGAAAGATTATTATCGGTAGGTATTAAAAATAATTATAATTATTTTTACGTTCCTTTAAAAAAAAAAAAAAAATGTTTCTTAATAGGGACAGATGGCTTCATTGCAGGGTTTGAATCACACGACCAGGGGCAATCGTTACTTCCCGCACTGATGATTCCAGAGAGATGAAACACTAGTGTATATATATATTAGTGTTGGGACGATTAATCGGAATTTAAAAAAATCGGAACTTGGGGGGGGGGGTATTGGAATCAGAAAAATTTGTGCCTATTTTCCAATGCCAACAACAATTCTTTTAATTGGCTTTTTTTATTTGATTTTCTTTAAAGAAAAATATTCTACCACTGATAATAATACTAAAATAGTGAATATTTAGAGATTTAGAAAACACCGGAATTGGTAATTGTATTGGAATCAGGAATTTAATACGGAATCGGAAAAAATATTGGAATCGTCCCATCCTTAATATTAGTTGAGATGATTCCAATATTTTTCATGCGATTCTAATAAAATTACAGATTCTTTTCTCAATTACTGATTCCAATTCTAAAATCGCATAGAAAAAATAGAATTTCATTGGGGGGAGGGGATTCTGAGCTACATCCATATGTAGATATAATTTTCTTTTTAATTTGAAAAATTTAATGTACTCCTTTCATATATTGTATCCAAGCTTTTGATAAACTCATTTTTTCATCCATATTTTTCACTTGGGCCAGCAAGAGAAAATTCAGTTTTAAACAAAAATATAGAAATAAACAAGGAATTAAAAGAAGCAGCTTTAGAATTGGAAAATTAGATTAAAATTTTCCGATTTCGATACCAATTCCCTGATTAATCATCCCGACATATATTAATGTTAGGAGGATTAATCAGAATTGGAAAAAAAAATCGGAGCTTTTTAGGGTATCGGAATCAAACTACTGTGCTGATTTCCTAATGCCAAACATGATTCTTTCAATTGTTTTTGTTTTTTTTTTGATTTTGTTTAAAAACAAAACCTTCCACTGCTTATAGTAATAAAATAAATATTTAATGATTTTAAACTACCAATAAAAACTAAAATCTGCACATCATCCCCCACAAGTGTATTTTTACACTTGAAAACATAACTGCATTTAAAATGTGTTTTTACGGTAATCAACAAAACAAAAAGCATCTTTATAGTTAAATATTTAGAAATTTATCACGAACTGGAATCGCTAATTGTATCAGAATCGTCCCATCACTAATATAACTATTTCTACAATCAGACATCACCGCAGCTCACATAAGCAATGAAAGCCAACAAACTAGAAGTCTTTATGTGAGCTGCGACGTTGTGCGTGTGGGGATGCGTGAAACGGCACTAACCCTTTTTGGGTTTAACCGGCTTCCTTCCAGTCGCATGTATATCCCCGTTAGGGGAGATGACGATATTAGGTTTTAACAACTCTTGCAGGGAGGTGTTAACGTCATCCTATATACAGCACCTAGAATTTTCAAATTGGTCACCCATCTGGTACTGACCAGGTTCAAAGTTGATTAACTTCAGTGAACGGGAACCAGTGTGTCGTGATTATGTTATATTTTGTTTGCTTGTGGAAATAATATCATCTCTCACATTCTGAAAATTTTAATATCTACACGTGTGTGCACGGGAGTGTATGTGTGTGCACGGGAGTGTATGTGTGTGCGCGGGAGTGTATGTGTGTGCGCGCGTCAGAGAGTGTACGCGTGTGTGCGCGCGTCAGAAAGTGTGCGCGTGTGTGCGCGCGTCAGAAAGTGTGCGCGTGCGCGCGCGTCAGAGAGTATGTGTGTGTGTGTCAGAGAGTATGCGTGCGTGTGTGTGTCAGAGAGTATGCGTGCGTGTGTGTGTCAGAGAGTATGCGTGCGTGTGTGTGTCAGAGAGTATGCGTGCGTGTGTGTGTCAGAGAGTATGCGTGCGTGTGTGTGTCAGAGAGTATGCGTGCGTGTGTGTGTCAGAGAGTATGCGTGCATGTGTGTGTCAGAGAGTATGCGTGCGTGTGTGTGTGTCAGAGAGTATGCGTGCGTGTGTGTCAGAGAGTATGCGTGTGTGTGTGTGTCAGAGAGTATGCGTGTGTGTATGTGTGTGTCAGAGAGTATGCGTGTGTGCATGTGTCAGAGAGTATGCGTGTGAGAGAGAGAGTGAGAGTGTGTGTGCGTGTGTGAGAGTGTGCGTGTTTGTCAGTGGCATTTTCTGGAAACATTTTAAATTGGTTTAAACTTCTGCCATTTTTTAGTATTTAAGATCCACCATCTTAATGGAATCGAATAAATTTTCCACTCAATAAATTCACACCTGCTCTGAATTATTTTTGTTTGGAGAAAAGATAAAACGGTAACATCTAAAATTGTATCACACTTTACCACTTGACTATTTTTAAACAAGATGGCCGTCCAATCATTAAAAACCAACAAAACAATCGTTTAGCTTTTGCGTTTTAATATCCGATAGTTTGGACAAACGGATTTTGAAAAATAGGTTTTAAGGTGGAAAGACTCGATTTGTAGGTAAAATTTACCTTTGGTCGATAATATTGCTTACATTTTGCATATTTGTGGGATTTTAACCTTCGTGTGTAAATCAAAATAATTATGAATTATGTCATGGTTGACAGAGTGAGATCAAACTATCCCCGTGGATTAAATTAAGGGTCTCATTTGAAATTCCCAGACTTCAAAAAGATTCTAGAGTTTGACAAGATGCACTTGAAGAAAATTGGAGTTAACATTGAGCAAAATTTTGTGAGAATGGCATACAAAATAAGACCAGTAGTTCAAATAATTCAAATCACCTTCTCCGATCAACAATGGACTTTTCTCTCCCTCCCCAAGCTGTAAATTTATAGTAGAAGTAAAACAAATCACAGAGCAAAGTAATGGAGTCGTTTTCTGCTGGGCATACAAGCACACAGAAAACTGCCGTTTATATATTAGACTAGCATGGATGCCCAGCATTGCCTGGGTGGACATGAAGTTCGGTTTGGACAGAGCTGCTATAATAAAGCTATTGAGCAACCCCCACAAAAAGACAGACAACTTCTTGACCAGATATTTCAGCAGCCCATGCACTGGAAACCCCATCCTACCAAATATAAATGAATCAAAGCAACTTTTTTTTACTCAAAACAGCAGCGAGTGCCCATGCAACCGGAAAAAAAAAAAATTAACCCCAGTAAGCAGGCTTGAACCAGAAACACAAAAGAGGGAAAAACGTTACTGGTCAACACTTTTGCTATCAGACCATGAGGACTTATGACGTCATTACTTTGCAAAATAACGTTTTTAAACATGCTTTCAGTTTGCTACGTGAGCACGACTTGCAAAAATGACGTAACGAAAAGTGGCGTAACAAAAAGTGGCGTAACAAAAAGTGACGTAACAAAAAGTGACGTAACAAAAAGTGACGTAACAAAAAGTGACGTAACAAAAGTGACGTAACAAAAAGTGGCGTAACAAAAAGTGACGTAACAAAAAGTGACGTAACAAAAAGTGACTTCCGTAAGAAATAGTCCAGTTTACCACCATAGAATTAATCTTTTTTTCTAATTTTCACATATTATATGCGTCCAAGACATTGCTCTTTCAGATGGTACCGGTTTCAACCCAGTTCGATGCAGCTGACGAAAGTTTTTAGCGAACATATGAACACACAAACAAACCAATGTTTTATATTTATAATTCAAGCATGGTAGTGTTTGAATATATAGTTAATTGTTAGTTTTACTCATATAGAACTGCTTTAAAGCTTTACCGCTCACTCACTTTGCGACCAAATTTCAAACAATTTTTACAGTTCATAGGTCACCTTCTCGGTCATATTTTGAAATAAAAGTTTTCAGTTTTTGTTCATAAAAACAAAACGTTATAATAAAACTACCGGTGTTCTAAAGTCCTCAGAATAAGTAAGGAACGTGAGAGACAGTTTCTTCTGATTGGCTTTTGGTGACCGTAGCAACTTTTTCGTAATCGACACCTTCAGAAATCATATCAGCTCACATGCCATCTTATTTGGGTTATGTAGAGAGAGTTAACAAAAGTGATGCTCTTTACTGTGTTAGGGCTGATAATATTTCGCATACAATGTCGCCCGTTAATTCTGTTTCTCTCTTTTGTCCTTTCTTTTTGTTTATTTACTTAATTATGTCTTATTTGATTTTTTTATTTAGTCAATCTAAGAAGTTGGTAATAATTTTTTTATGGATTGTTGACAATGCGTATGATATTGATCACAATGAAAATATTTCAAAGCAAAGCCTGGAAAAATCATGGATTACATAGAAAAATGCTGCAACATTTTAAGTTATAAATTTATTATATTTTTGCTAGAATATCTTGTCTTTTTTCTTTTCCAGTTTTAACAACTATCCTTTTACTTTTCTAAGCTTACCTTAACCATATTACTTTTCATGCTCGCATTTTTCTAGGCAATATAATAGATTATAATTTCTGATGACTACCGGAAATTAAAAAAATAAAAAATAAATAAATAAATAAATAAACACCTACTGTTGACTTTTTGTAAAAGAGTCATGGATTTTTTTTCTCAAATTCTTTTGAGATAATCAACCTGAGCCTGAGCTGGTTGTCTGACTTGCTATATGCTTTCTCACTTCCCCCTCACTAAAATATTCTTATCTAGTGACTGAAACAAGTGAAGCATACATGGTCCCTCGTGAGTGCACAGTGAACAAGGCATAAAAAAATGACTAAGTTCAGCATTTGTCCCCCTCTCCCGCATTTAGTCTAAAAAGTCCCAAGGGGACGTCAAATCTTGGTGAAAATGAACAAACGGTGCAGTTTTAGACCTTGACATATGTAAATTTGAGTTCTGCTCGATTAAAAAAATAAAATAAATAAATAAGTCTATCATTTGCCACCCCCCCCCCCCATTTAGCCTCAAATGTGCCCAAGGCCTGAACATATTTAAATTTGAGTTCAGCACCATAGAAAACTGCTAAATAGACATACACAAAAAATTTTGGACAAATATGGTAAAATAGTCCCAAAAATGGAGGGTTTTTTTTATTAGCCCTAAAAGAGCCCCTGGGGGACACCCAAGAATTATTGCGAAGTATAGACAAACAAAATTATATAGAAATCAGTTACAACTTTTCAGAAAGTTTTATAAAAATCCAAGGCATCAATTTTTTTTGATAAACACAAAAATTGAAATTTTAGCCATTTTAACCTGAAAAGCTTACGTGGGCAACCGGAGTTTTCCTGGAAAATCCGTTCTGTTACATTTTTACTTGTATCAAGTTTAATGTTTGCGGAAAATTTCAAAAAATTCCAAGGCGTAGTTATTGAGAAAAATGCGGACAGACGAACAGACAAAGTTGAATTTACAGGTCCACCCTCCTTTTGTCAGAGGAACCAAAAAATGCATTTTACTCGTTATGGCATTAAATCCAACATAATTCTTACTGTCATTCACGATTTTTATTTTAGAACGTCTAGAATTGAAGGCTTCAGCTTAAGAGGTCTTAAGAAATTGAAATTTAGAGAATATTGCTTGTCTATGTGTTTGTCTATGGATTAACTTTAATGCAACTCTGAAATATTTGAGTTTTCAATTATGAAGTTGTGCCCATAAAATTTCTCCAAAGAAACTGGATTGGTTGGTTGGTTGGTTTTACGGCATATCAACCCTTTTCAGGTCATTTAATGCCGAATCCAGTTATTTTGAAGAAAACATTTAATAGAATATATATATTTTTTTAAGTCAGTTTCTATTCAACCCATAGTTGGGATCCTAACAGGTACTACCACTCCGGGTGAGAGTGGACCTGGGAAGAGTCAATCGGTATAATTAAAGAATTTTATACTCAAAAATATTTATGAATAATTTATTTTTGCTAGTATGATCTTCTACATGTTCAGAAAAGTCTGTAACAACATTAGGCAGCCATTTTTTTTTTTTTTTTTCCCCTTCCGGTTCATAAAAATTGTGACTTGAGGCAGAAGTTTCGATAAGAATCTGATCACAAAAAAAAAATTTTTTAAATAAATAAATAAAAAGAAATAAATAAAAAGAAAGAAAGTCAGGTCAAGCTTAAGAAATGTGTCCGTTTTAATTCCACAACTGCCTGCAACATGCCCCTCCCCCTACATGCTCACGAATTGCCATATGCGAGTAGTGCTGCAATTTTGGTCAGAAGTCAAGAAACAAGAGCTTGTTGTTTTTGAATGAGGAAGAGAGGGAGGGAGAGAATAGAAAGCAATAAAGAGGAGAAAAAAAAGAGTGAAAGAAATGAAGGTGGAAGAGGGGAAACAGAAGGGGCAAGGGAAAAGAATGAGGGATGGGAAAAAAAAGGAGATCGGGAGAGGCAAAAGAAGGGAAGGAGACGAAGAACGGAACATAAGAAAGAACAGAGACAGGATGAAGATTAACAAAACGAGAGAGAAAAGAGAGAAAGGGAAAGAGAAAGGATCATGACTGAAAACGAGAAGAAAAGATAAAGAGACAGAAGAAAAGATAAAGAGACAGAAGAAAAGATAAAGAGACAGAAGAAAAGATAAAGAGACAGAAGAAAAGATAAAGAGACAGAAGAAAAGATAAAGAGACAGAAGAAAAGATAGAGAAGAGACAGAAGAAAAGATAGAGAAGAGACAGAAGAAAAGATAGAGAAGAGACAGAAGAAAAGATAGAGAAGAGACAGAAGAAAAGATAGAGAAGAGACAGAAGAAAAGATAGAGAAGAGACAGAAGAAAAGATAGAGAAGAGACAGAAGAAAAGATAGAGAAGAGACAGAAGAAAAGATAGAGAAGAGACAGAAGAAAAGATAGAGAAGAGACAGAAGAAAAGATAGAGAAGAGACAGAAGAAAAGATAGAGAAGAGACAGAAGAAAAGATAGAGAAGAGACAGAAGAAAAGATAGAGGAGACAGAAGAAAAAGAGATAAAAGGGGAGGCAAGAAGAATAAACAAAAAATAAAGAAAAGGTGAGGAAAGGGAAGAGGAGATGGAAAGAGAGAAAGAGGGAGGAAAGGGAAGAGGAAGAAAGGAAAGGGGAGGAAAGGGAAGAAAGGAAAGGGGAGGAAAGGGAAGAAAGGAAAGGGGAGGAAAGGGAAGAAAGGAAAGGGAAGAGAGGAAAGGGAGGAAAGGGAAGAGAGGAAAGGGAGGAAAGGGAGGAAAGGGAAGAAAGGAAAGGGAGGAAAGGGAAGAAAGGAAAGGGAGGAAAGGGAAGAAAGGAAAGGGAGGAAAGGGGGAGAAAGGGAAGAAAGGAAAGGGGGAGAAAGGGAAGAAAGGAAAGGGGGAGAAAGGGAAGAAAGGAAAGGGGGAGAAAGGGAAGAAAGGAAAGGGGGAGAAAGGGAAGAAAGGAAAGGGGGAGAAAGGGAAGAAAGGAAAGGGGGAGAAAGGGAAGAAAGGAAAGGGGGAGAAAGGGAAGAAAGGAAAGGGGGAGAAAGGGAAGAAAGGAAAGGGGGAGAAAGGGAAGAAAGGAAAGGGGGAGAAAGGGAAGAAAGGAAAGGGGGAGAAAGGGAAGAAAGGAAAGGGGGAGAAAGGGAAGAAAGGAAAGGGGGAGAAAGGGAAGAAAGGAAAGGGGGAGAAAGAGAAGAGGAAAGAGGAGAGGAAAGAGGAGAGGAAAGATGGAGTTGAGGCGAGAGGTTGATAAGAAAATGAAGTAAAGATGGGGTAAAAAAAAAAAGGTGAATGAGGATACGAGACAAATTAGTAGAAAAAGATTAAATATAAAAGAAAAAGGGAAGAGAAAAGGAAAAGTGAAACAAATGAGAAAGGGAATGAAAAAGGAAAGGAAATAAAGAGAAAGAATGAAGAAAAAGGGAGAGATAAAGTGAAAATAGAAAAAAAAATGATAAACGTAATCAAAAGAAAATGAATGAAATAGTTTACTACGATCGCTAGCATTAAAAAAATAAATAAATAAATGAACATTCACGCACAACTGATGGCCAGCTGTTATTCTCTGGCACCATTTCAAAGCATCTTTAACTCTTGTACAAGATATTAAAGTTTCAACTTTCAAGTTTAGTTATTTGAGAATATATCCTTGGACCTGTGCATTCCAAATAAGAGAAAATGGATCATGATCCGCGTAAACTCACGAGTCATTCAGCGAATGTGTTCGTTTTATACTATTCAAACTTATAAAACATCCAACTTATGCTCTTAAATAAAAATTACAATGACGTATTCAGGTCAGATTTGATTACAGTAAAAACAGATTTCGTTCTGTTAAGTTCATTTTTTTAATTTTTTTTTTTTTTTTTTTTATCTTGCTTTCTTAACCCCGATACTTTAGTTGACCTCCATCTTTGCCAATATGGCTGCTAAAAAAAAAAAAAAAAAAAAAGAGATAAAAAGAAGTGTTTTAATATAAACAACAGCCATATGCCGAGATGGAGGTAAAGATTTTTATTTCTTTGGTTTGAAATGGTCTGGTCTGGGGCAGACCAAATTTTCACAGATGAATGACCAGAGTAACGAAAGGGCGGTTCCATGCTTGTAGATTAAAAAGAAAGAAAAAAAGAAACCACTTGATGGTACGATATTTCGACCGACTCGTTTCCGTTGCTGGCATTGGCGCCTCTTGTTATGCCTAAAATCAAGGTACTTACAGGAGGGACCACGTCAAGGTTGCCAACATCCATGCGTAAAAGTGCTACAGCAATTCCACATTTTAGCTTTCTTTGGTGTTTATTTTTGAACAGTTAAATTCGAAACAAGTCGAGACAATCACGGAAATTTCTCTGGAAATGGATGTTATACTTCGTAAATAAACTGTTCGTTGTTTTAATTTATTTTCCGATTTCAATTTATCGCGAAAACCGTTTAAAAAAAAAAAATTAAAAATCACATATTCACTACTAATGTCCATTTTAAATTAATTATAAATCTTTATCTGAAAACTGCTGGTTTTGATTTATTTCGAAATTTTAATTTATTATGTAAAATTTTATTTTTTTAAGTGTTTAAAAAAAAAAAAAAAAAAAAAAACATTGAATTCAATACGGTCCTCCATTTCTATCTATGGTTCCCCTTGTCGAATGAGGCCGTATGGCCATGTCCGAAACGGACTCGTGCCTACGTTGTATGGGCTGCACTGAGAACGGACTCATGCCGACGTTGTATGGGCCGCACTGAGAACTGATTCGTGCCAACGTTGTATGGGCCACGCTGAGAATGGACTCATGCCGACAGAGTATGGCCACGTTGAGAACGGACTCATGCCGATGGAGTATGGCAGTGTCCAGAACAGGCTCACGGCGATGGCGTATGCTCCCGTCCAGGACGACTTGGAGACAGCGTCTAGCTGCTTCCAGAATTAAGTGGTGACAATGTTTTTTTTTTTTATTACATTTTCACCCCCCCCCAAACAAGGCACATTGCCACTTTGATGAAGGGAGCTACTATCAAGGACATAAGCTACAGGGGTACAATGTGGGGAGTTGGGCAGCAAGATGTCGGTTCACGTTATACTTGAACTTCTGCATGACAGTACAGTTGGGATAGCAGGGACCCAGAAGGGAGATCCAAAGTCTAGCGGTTCTGGGGAAGAAACTACTGGAGTAGAAAGCTCTCTTACATCTAGGGATCTTTACTGTGTAGGGGATTCGGGAATGAAACCTTGTTACATCTAGAATGAATAAACAATATCTTACTGCGGATAAAAGCACTAAGTAATAATATCAATGTAGTGCAACAAGGAGTAAAGTATAGTATCTGTTTTGATACTGTTTCCCCCCCCCTCTATCAGTAGAGTAGAAATCCTAGACTGAGGCAGGCTTTACTTTTTGTTCCAGTCCAAAGTGTCCGGTATTGGCGGGGGTGGGGATGGGGGTTCCCTGGATTAAAAGAAAAATGACGTTTTCTTTAACTGTCCTCGTGAGGAGTCGAGTAAATAGCAACAATGTCTAAAATCAATCATACGATGAACCAATTTAAAAAAAAAAAAATAGCCTTAAATAAAGTGTTGACCTGCTGTAAAAAAAAAAAAAATGTTGGCAGTCATTCACTTACGCTCGGCAAAATCGAAAGTAAGTTCGACAACTCTAGAACGGTCACGTCAGTATTTTACACCGTCAAATCACGATATTGCGAATTATTAAAGTTTAAAATGTTTTAAAACTTAAAATAAATAAAATATTTTTTCATATCTTATTTATTTAAAGTTTTACGCTTTATTATGCACGGCAAATTTTCAAGGTTTTAATATTTTTAATATAATAAATTACTAAAAGCATAAGACAACAATACACTTTCCTTGATTTTCAAAGTCGTTTTATTTTTTATATATAAATTTATATTTGGTTACGTGGTTCATTACTTCAGGTTTTATTTTGTTTTATTTAGTTCGTTTCTCTGTTAAGGCAATAATACACTTTCTAAAAATTGTTTCGTTTTTCTGTTAAATAAATATATAAAAATGTATATTTTTGTTCGTTTACTTTATTTAATAAAGTGACGGTGTAAAATACTGATATGCCCCTTCTAGAGTTGTCGAACTTACTTTCGACTTTGCTGGACGTAAATGCAAGACTGACAGAATGTTTGGTTCTGATGAGTTTCAAGGGATGTAGTAAAGATTGGATTCAAACAATTACCACTGAGGGGAGGGGGGTTCAGGTCTATTAACCTCTGTTGCCAGGCGTCTTATCACTAGGCACATAAATTGATTAACGCATGTATAACAGTACCAATATTCAAGTTAAACCTCTCGGCAAACGGCATATTCTGTTTTCTAAAAACGTAAATGTCCGTTTGTCCTGCAACAATATTTTTGTTTAATATATCAATGATGAAATCTTGGACCTATTTAAACAATGTTCAAAAAAATATGGTCTTGGAGTCTATAGGTTTCTGAATTTTGGATGTCAGGATTGATGACTTCTATTATTGGATCTTATTTGGATCGCTATTCTTATTGTGAGTGTTATTTTGTTTCAACATATGTCAACCTTTGACCTTCAGGTTTCTCTTGTCGAACTCGGAACCCTTTCTGTCTTCAATCTATGCCCCCCCCTCGCCAAACTTTCACAAGAAACACTCGTCTAGCTGTAAACACTATCAATAATTACCCCCACTCTTTATCTGTGCCTAAACCTAAACGTAGATTCCATGAACAAAGCTTCTTTCTTAGAACTGCACGCCTGTGGAATTGTCTTCCGTTTTCCTGCTTTCCGGCTGACTACAATATGGTTGTCTTCAAGTCTAACGTAAATAAGTTCTTGATGAGCCGTTCTATATAAGTTATCAAATTTACCAAATTTTCATTACTAATGATTACTATATTGTCCAATTTCTACTGTACACTCTTTAACCCTTATCCTTGAGTGGCCTCTTGGCCTTGATAATGTGGTGATGCCTATGTACAAAAAAAAAAAAAAAAGAAAAGGACACGCAACATAACAGATAAAATACTAGGTAAAATTCAGTTGTCAGTGACACACCTCTGGTTGTTGAAGGTTTAAGCCTCAATACGGGCGATACTAAGAATACAATGCCGTGCAAATAATATTCAAGATTAAAACGGTTGTCCAAATAATATGGCATATCATGTTGAAACATCGGTTCTCATTAGGTCACCAAAGTTGAGCAACTTTGAGCCTGGTCAGTACCAGGTGGGTGACCAAGTTGGGAATACCAGGTACAGTAAGTAGGAGGACGTTGACCTCCCTGCAAAAGTTGCAAAAACCTAACGTCATCATCTCTCCTAGCCCTCGCTACATACATGTGACCAGGGACTGCTTGTGAATTTCGTACTCCCATGAAACTTCCTCCTTTGGTAGAAGCCAGTTAAACCCGCCTAGGGTTATTGCCACAGTTCCTATTTCCATTTGTCGAAACAATACAAAGTATCACACTTTCTTCACTGCAGTCTCTCCTATACGTATTATTATGGTAAGTGTTCTTTAGAATTGTCGGATTTATTCCCTGCTTCCTTTGTTCCTGCTCGTTTGACACGCTGGTCTAGTAGTCTTCATAAATTTGTTGCTCAAGTAGCTTATTATAATGCGTCACTATAGTAGCTTCTTTCGAGGAACTGCAGCCTTGTGAAACTCTTCCTTCTGCATATAGTCTGTCTTTTTAGCCTAAGGTCAATCGGCATCTCCTGTCTTATCATTGATAACCTTTTCTTTGTTAGCACCTTGTATCAAGTGGCTTCATACCTTGTCTGGAATATGCCCGTGATAGTCACCTTAAATAGATTGAACTAGCTTCTTCCAAAGGAGGCAGTGTTGGAATATTAAATTCACAAGCAGTTTACTTGCGAGCAGAGATGACGTTAGGTACTTGTAGTTATTGTGAAGAAATGTCAATGTCTTTGTATTCTTCCTGGTATTCTCAAATGGTCACCCATCTGATACTGACCAGGCTCAACATTGCTTACATTGTGTGATCTAACGAAAACTGATGTTTCAACACATTGGACGACCCTTTTCATCTTTAATATTATTTTCACAACATTGTATTCTTAGTATCATCTGCACTGAGGCTTGAACCATCAACCTCCAGAAAAGTGTCACAACTGAATTTTACTTAATACTTTATCTGTTGGTGTTGTAACTAGTGCATCAACATGATTAACGCACTTGTCTTATTGAATAATTTTCATAAAACAAGTGTTTTTTTCTTTTAAACTCATAGAAATGGAGGCGTGCTAATTGTTTCATTATCATAATAGTGTGGTCTGCATAAGACTTGCGATAGCTCTGGCAGCAGAACACTTCGAGGTGTAATATTTCTAAAAAAAAAAAAAAAAAAAAAAAAAGCGAAAGTGAAAAAAAGAAAAAGAAAGCAATACCGCAGCAGAAGCACCTGGTTATTCAATTGGCCGACTTACGGGTGCTTCACAGGTGGAAATGAACGAAAATGGTAGAAACGAGTGCTCAACTGGAAATTCTTCTAATCTATAAAACAAACTTATCAGAAGAGTTAATGTCTGTGTGTCTTCACGTCTTACGCGACTATTTAGAATTAAAAATTACATAGCTTGACTAATACGACAAGCAACAAAATTCCACCCATTCACCGTCATGATTCCTAGATGCTGGAATTCCCTCCTTTCTTTCAGAAGTTTTAATGCAATGTGAATGAACATCTCGCTGCTCAACTCCACACAGTTCCCCGTTAGACAATCCCAAATATCCCTTTATATACCCAATGGCAATATGCCTTGTTTGGGGTGAAAATATGATTTGTTGTTGGAGTTCTTAGTTTTTTCCGCTACTATAGCGTTTTTTTAGGCGACCTTATTTTTTTATGGGACTATTTATTTATGATTAAATATTATTACGTGCATAAAATGGACATGCAGGTTTCTAACTTTAAACCGTCATCAGCATGGGTTGGGATTGAACTAATGACACCAGTATCCGCAGTCTGATACTGAACAAATGAGCCACTATGGACCATCACTTGAATGCACGATTTTTTTTATTTTTATTTTATTTATTTATTTTTTTTTTTAATCGCATTTAAATTTAAGATTTGTTGTTGGCGTTTTTTTTTTTACGTTATTAACAACTTCGAAATGAAAAACACCACTCTTGAGGTCAACTTGACCAGCAAAGTTCTTTTTTAATTGATATTCTCAAAGGTTGATGACTCAACATTTATGACGTCATAAAGAACCACTCCTCCCCCCCCCCAAACAAAATACAGTTTTAGAAATTGACTTCCAAACTAACCTATGTCTGGCCAGGTTTTTATTTATCCATCTTTTCAGTCTATCCCTATCACTTCATCTTATGTTTTTCCTTGGTTTTCCCCTGTAAACTGACCAAGCTCCCTAAACCGTTCTACATCTACTAACCGAAACACTCATTCATTCTTCCAATATCCCCCAAACCAAAAGCTTTCCATCTATACACATCTGTCGCTAGGGTTTTGATGTTGACAGCAAAATCAACAGAGTCTAAGGTCATTTCTGAAATTTCCCTTGTTGTTTGTGATAGGATTCTGGTCCTGTGTAGTTCTAGGAGGTTCATCCTCGTAGGCTTTGTCTTCTGTCTGAGAAAAGAGAGGGTTTATTGCTAATTGCACAAAGTGCACCTACTGGGGAATAATGACAGCTGCTCAGGTATTTTTTGCAGCTCAGAACGCTCCTCCCCGGGAATGCAGACTTTTCAATCTCACTTTCTGACCCTTGTGTCACATTCTCACTGTGGGAGAAAAATTCCATTCTCTATATTGTCCAGATTCAGATCTTACTCGCATTACACATCCATCGTATAGTTTTCCTACGATTTCTCTCTGTTGAACAAATTTCCTCATTTCTTCAAATCAAAACAAATGGCTTTAGAAATGAATCCAATTATATTTGACATGACTTTCATAAAATAAATATGCATCTGTGAGTGGCGGGGTTTAAACTTGTGCTCATACCCCTAACGGTATTCAACCCTACCCTCGGAATAGGAGAGTTGAGCCAGCGCCAAACGAGTTCAACATGTACCACATAAAGGTAATCCAATCCATTCCCCTTTTGCCAAACTTACAAACACTCAACTAACTACAACCACATTCAACAATTTCCTCCCATTCTCTATCTGTGCCTAAATGTAAACCCAGATTCCATGAACAAAGCTTCTTTCCTAGAACTACCCGCCTGTGGAACTCTGTTCTACTGACCTGGTTCTCTGTCAATTACAATGTAGTAGCCTTCAAGTCCAATGTAAACAAGTTCTTGTTGAGCTGTCCCCTTAAATAATCCAAATTCTACCCAATCTACACCATTAACGATTGCTACCCTGCCACCTTACATTCTTTAACCCTTATTCCTGAATGGCCTCCGGGCCTTGACAAATGGTGACTCTTCGGGGTCCCACACCTTGAGTGAAAAATTTACTTTCACCATGACTAATATTTGTGCAAAGTTTTTTAAAAGTCCAAGGCATAGTTATTGAGAAAAGTGCAAACAAATGAACAGACAAGCGAGAGTGAATTATTAGGCCCAATCCAGCTCCACAATTAAATGGTACTGGATCAGGACAAAAAATTAAAATGGCCTCAGTCTAGAATGGATTTCATCTTAACTGACAGAGGACCAGCTTAATTTCATTCCAAATGATTTTTTTTTATTATGGAGTTGATTCAATATTGGACTGACTAAAGAGGGGTGATCAAGTTGTTACAGAATAGAATGCAAATAATCTTTCCTATGTCATTGCACAACAAGGTCCAATACATAACTACTATTTTACTAGATGCGAGTTAATTAACGTTTGTTTCTCTAAAGCTTTTATTCCATGTACTTTAATGATACAAATGATATGCTAAAATACATAAAACAGTTCCGGGATTGAGTTAAAAGATTGTTTTAATTGTTCTAATTAGTAGCAATTTATAATCAACTGAAACAAGTGAATCATGCATGGCATGGTTCCCCCGTGAGAGCACAGTGAACGAGGCATAAAAAATGACTAAGTTCAGGATTTGCCCCTCCCATTTAGCCCCACGTCAAGGAGACGTCAAATCTTTGTGAAAATGAACAAACGGTGCAATTTTAGGCCTTAACATTTGTAAATTTGAGTTCTGCACCATGCAAAAAAAAAAAAAAAAAAAAAAAAGGAATGACCCAGTCCATTTGCACCCTCTCCCCATTTAGCACAAAAAGTCCCAAAGTTCCCGATGACTGCATAACGAAGGCCCACAGTCCACTCGGGAACGCTGATCATGCAGTGATAATGGTTGAAATCGCCCTAAACTCTAGAGCCAAAACAGAAGAGCCAGTGCTCAAAACAACGAGATATAAAAAGGCTGACTGGGAAGCCATCAGGGAACTAATTAGAGATTCCCCATGGAGAAATATTTTTTCTCTCCCTGCTGAACAATGTGCAACCGAGACCACTGACTGGTTCAAAACTGCAATCGAAGTGCATGTTCCCATGCGGAAATTTTATAGTAAGCCCCACTCTCTCCAATGGTTTACCTCGACTTGTGCAACTGCCATTGCTCAAAAGCCGCATGCATACCGTAGGTTTAACCGACATAAGTCCAGTTCAAACAGACTGAAGTATATAGAAGCTAGAAATAACGTTAAGAAAGAAGTAGCGACAGCTAAGAGAGAATTTACGGAAACCACTAAAAAGCGCATCGAAGCACAAAAACTAGGAACTCGAGACTTCTGGAAAATCTACAACAGTGTAGTAAATAATGGGCAATCAACAATTCCCCCACTAACCAACAATCACGAGGTTGTCTCCTCAGCAACCGACAAGGCTAACATGCTTGCCAGTCGGTTTGCCTTAAACTCCACACTGGATCCTTCCAACCACCCCCTACCTGACTTTCCTATGCGGACAGACACCACGCTAGACGATCTGAAACTACCCCTGCTCAGGTGCATGCTATCATAAAAAACCTTGACACTTCAAAAGCATGTGGACCCGATCTTATCCCAGCTGTGCTATTAAAAAAGTGCTCAGGCGAAGTAGCTGCAGTTCTCTCCAAACTCTACAACAAATGCCTTAATGAAGCTTGCTTTCCGGGCTGTCGGAAAACGGCTTCTGTTGTACCAGTATTCAAGATATCTGGCGAAAGGACTGACCCATCAAATTATCGCCCCATTAGCCTCTTTCCACTTTTTGCCAAAATATTTGAAATCTTAATTAACCATGCTCTAGTCCATCATCTTACAGATGCTAAACTTCTGACTGACAAACAATATGGATTTAGACAAGCCCGTTCCACAGCAGACATCCTAACTGATCTCTGAACGTATATACCATTCACTGGACAAAGCGGGGGAGGGCAGAGCGGTAGCTCTAGATATATCTAAGGCTTTTGACAGGGTATGGCATGAAGGTATCCTCAGGAAAATTAGATCATACGGTATCACTGGAAGAATACTTAACATAATTAAATCCTTCTTAGATAAGAGAAAAATCCAGGTTGTCCTCGACAGGCGTACATCTAAAAAATATGATATAAATGCGGGGGTGCCCCAGGGTTCTATCCTTGGACCTCTATTGTTCCTGATATTCATAAATGACCTCCGACAAAATTGCCTCTGAGATGGGTATATATGCTGATGACACTACACTCTATGGCAGGCACGACAGGAAGACGAATGAACACATTTCTAAAGAAATGGCAGAAACACTAGAGGAAGACCTCCAATCTGTGGTGGAATGGGGACAAAAGTGGTTTGTCGCGTTCAATGCTGCCAAGACTAAACTAGTTTCATTCAATAATTACAAGAAACCCTCTCTACCACCTATAGCAATGGCCAACGACTCTTTATCTGAGAGTACATCTTTCAAACTCCTTGGCCTAACGTTCACAGAAAACATGAGTTGGAACAATTACATTGAAGGCATTGCCAGGGCTGCTGCAAGAAAGGTGGGCTCTCTCTACCGTACTAGAAAACTACTAACACCCGAAAGTATCCTGTACCTCTATAAGGCCACCATTCGCCCATGTATAGAGTATTGCTGCCACATCTGGGCTGGTGCATCTGCTACTAGTCTCTCGCTCCTTGACAAGGTTCAAAAGAGAGTCGCAAACCTGATAGGCCCTGAACTGGCATCTAAGCTTCAGCCTCTGTCCCATCGACGAAATGTTGCATCCCTCTGCCTTTTCTACAAGTATTTTAGTGGTGAATACTCTGACGAACTGCAATAACTTGTGCCCCCACGACGTGAGCACCCTCGACAAACCCGACAGGCTGCTAAATCCCACCCCCACACTGTAGAGATCCCTAGATGTAAAAGATCTTTTTACTCCAATAGTTTCTTCCTCAGAACCGCTAGACTCTGGAATTCCATTCCAGGTCCCTGCTTCCCCAACAGTACTGACGTGCAGAAGTTCAAGTGTAACGTGAACCGACATCTTGCTGCCCAAATCCCGACATAGTACACAGTAGTTGTTGCCCCTGATAGTAGCCCCCTACACCAAAGTGGCAATTTGCCTTGTTTGGGGTGAAAATGTAATAAAAAAAAAAATAATAATAATAAGGCCTTAACACATTTAAATTTGAGTTCAGCACCATGCAAAACTGCTAAATAGACAAACAGAAACTATATCAAAGTGGCAATGTGCTTTGTTTGGGTAAAAATCGGAAGATTTTGAAACCAAATCGCTAAATTTTACAAATGCTTTTTTATGAATACTTAATTTTTTACCCCATCGTTTTTCGAAATTTTTGAATATGTTACTATTTGAGACCTGTCAATCACGTTATAATATAGACGCACCTTTGTTTCTTCACCACAGTTTTAGCTTGTTGTCTATAGCAATACGTGCCTCAACATCGCATCATAAAGTGACGAAAGGAGAAGAGAGAGAGAAAAAGAGAGATAAGCTTGTAGCGGCGAGAGACAAACCACACGTGGAACAATTTGTAAAATTCGTAGCATGGTTGAAATGTAGCACATGTCCGTCGTTATACCGACTTGCCTCTCTTTTCCGTCTGTGTTGCCATTCGCAGGAACTCTGCAGGGTTCGCGGAAAGACGCCTCCGGGGTAGGGGTGGGGGGGGGGATTCTTTTTTTTATAAGCGCGAGAGGAGAAGGAAAGGCACACGCGCGTGCGCGTTATTCGCTACATGACGTTGAATAAGAAAAAGGAAAAAAAAAAAAAACTGCCGGGAGTTTTACGGCGAAATAATGGAGGCGTAAGAGATAGAAGGTTATGGAGGGGGCGATTGTGGTGAAAGTGTGAGAGGGTGGGGATTATTTAGAGAATGGAACCGAGGGTGGGTTGGTTGGATGGGAGAGGGACAGAGTGTGACGGGACGAGAGACAACGCAGAGAAGCAGATACAAGTTTTCCTCTACACTCGTAGACTGATGATATATATATATATATATATATATATATATATATATATATATATATATATATAATAAAACGAACGAAGGTTATCCTTAAGTTCCGCATGTTTTTGTTTACTTCCGGTTTCTGCAGACCGTTCTGCTTCACGGCGATTGCCCTGGAAAAGTCCCTTCTGATTAATATTTACCAGTTTTAAAATGTTATTCTGGAAGAAAAAGAAAAAAAAAAGCCAAATTCGCTGACGTTTGCTTATTTGTAAAACTTGTAAACATTAATCAGAAGGGACTTTTCTAGGGCATCCATCATGAAGCAGAACAGGTAACCCACCCGAGAGTAAATTAAAACACGCGGAAGTTGAATTATATGCAGAAATGGGTGGCACTTTATGTCCGCCTCTCACCGCCAGTGGCCGCCATTACTAAGCACAATCGAGGATTTATCTGACGTGACTCAAATTAAACCAATAAGTCGCAACCATTAAAAAAATATCGAGAGAATCGTCTGCATAGAATTTTTTTTTTAATCTAATATATAAACGGTTATATGTCGGTCTATTTCCATATTTTCAAACTATCTCCCCCGACACTAAAAGTCACTAGAGACTTCAAAACGATTGCATTTTTTTTTTTTTTACGGGCCTATCTTTTGTGGGTCTTTAGTCGAACAAAATTGTTTTTAAGGGGTCAAAAATTTAGTTTCGGAGGAGATAGAGTTTGAAAATATGGAAACAGGCAGACAGACCGACCGACCGTTTATATATTAGATTTAGGAAAATGTTACGAGTTATGCTTGGCAATTGTTTCGAAAATATTAAATATATATTCTTGCTTGATTGAAGAATGGACACGTGAAACATGCATGGTCCCACGTGAGCGCACAGTGAATGAGGCACAAAAAAAAAAAAAAAAAAAAAGACTATGTTCAACATTTGCCCCCCTCTCCATTTAGCCCCAAAAGTCCCTAGGGGACGTCAAATCCTGGTGAAAATGAACAAACGGTGCAGTTTTAGGCCTTAACATATGTAAATTTGAGTGCTGCACCATGCAAAAAATAAAAAATAAAAAATACTTAGTCCATCATTTGCCCCCCCCCCATTTAGCCCCAAAAGTCCCAAGGCCTTAACATATTTAAATTTGCGTTCAGCACCATGCAAAACTGCTAAATAGACATAAACAGAAAAATTGTGACAAATATGGTAAAACAGTCCCAAATATGGAGTGTTTTTATTAGCCCTAAAAGAGCCCCTGGGGCACACCAAAGCAGTTATTGCGGTGTATAGGCAAACAAAATTATATAGAAATCAGTTACAATCCAAAGCACCAATTTCCTTTTTTAATAAAGCACAAAAGTGTCAATTTTCGCCAGTTTAATCTGAAAGGGACCCTGGGGGGGGGGGCAACCAGTGTTCTCCGGAAAATCCGTTCTGATACTTTTTTTTACTTATATCATGTTTAATGTTTGTGGAAAATTTCAAAAAATTCCGAGGCGTAGTTATTGAAAAAATTGCAGACTGACGAACGGACAAGGGTGAATTTACAGGTCCATCCATTTTTTAAAGTAAAGTTCCTGGTGATCGATAGAGTAGTAGTAGTAGTAGTTTTTTTTTTTAAACTGCATGAAATATACTCCTACCTACTCTAAATATAACTGTGAGAATCAGTTTATTCAGAATTAGTGTAGGAATTATAAAACTGGATGAAACTGATTGATAATTTTTGGAAAAATCCATTAGGTGCTGTCCGGAAGCATGCTCATATTGAAACTGTGTAGCGCCTCTGTGTATAGTCCTATGTTTTATTTGAATGGGAGAAACCAATTTTATTTTATTATATGTATATAGATATCTAACACCCATTGAAGACGAGCAACTCAACTTGTACTATATACTATACTTTTTTGAAAAAATATATTGCTCATTGATTATCTATTTATGAAAGATGATAAAGTAGACAATCAAAATGGAGAAAGACTTGGGAGATATTAAAATTGAATTAGTACCGAAGTGACTTGCTGCCAAGGTCGCAAACTAATTGTGAAGTGAACAAAACTAAGAAAAACAAATTAAGAGAATTTTTTTTTTAAATGAAAAAGTGTTTTTTTTTTTTTTAAATGGTGTCAGCATTTTCATTATTTGGAGGGTGATTTTGGAAAGATGCTTTTTCAATAAAGTTTATTTCTTATTTAAATGGAAAAGAGATACAGAGAAAAAAAAGGATGGAGGTTAGGAGTGAGGAGATAAAAGAAAAAAGGGATTAAAAAAGAAAAACAAAAAGGGGAACAGAGAACGAGGGAACGGAGAGAGAAACAATAAATAAGGAGGAATAGAGAGAGTGAGAGAGAAACAATAAATAGGGAGGGACAAGGAGAGAGAAACAATAAATAGGGGGAACAGAGAGAGAGAGAGAGAGAAACAATAAATAGGGAGGGACAGGGAGCAGGAGACTAAAGGGAGGGAGACCGGGAGACTAAAGGGAGGGAGACCGGGAGACTAAAGGGAGGGAGACCGGGAGACAAGAGAGAGGGAGACCGGGAGACAAGAGAGAGGGAGACCGGGAGACAAGAGAGAGGGAGACAACAGGGAGGGAGAGATGGAGACAACAGGGAGGGAGAGATGGAGACAACAGGGAGGGAGAGATGGAGACAACAGGGAGGGAGAAAGATGGACAAAAGGTAGAGAAAAAAAGACAAATATTGAGAGAGGCAGAAAAATAAAGCAGAATTCCTTTTGATGTTGAAAAAAACTCTTAAGGTCGATACTTTTATAAAGTTTAGCCGGACGAGTTAGTTGACCCCACAATTTATGACAGCTAGCCTTGTAACAACTTACACATTCTTTCTCTAAACTCGGGCCGGAATCAAAGGGTAGTATCTGTTCTGCAGATGCTGCACTTAAGATAATTTGTAACAGTCAATGGAGGGGAAACCCTCTATACTGGAACAATTATTATTTTTGATAATCAGAGTGCCCCCTTTTTGCCTACTTTTAGGGGAGCTGGTTTTTACTCCACATTGAAAACGGCCTTGTGCCTAATTTGCTTTGGTGGGGAAGCAAATAAATACACTAAACTGTCCCTGTCCCTATTTGACTTGTCTATCCACGAAGGCTGAGTTAGACACAAGGTCGATTTTTTTTATGTAGGGAAAATCCAGCTTCTCAAAAAGGATCAATATGAAAAGGGGAAAAAAAAAAAAAGAAAAAAAAAAAATTGTCTCAGTCATGAAGGATTTTTCCTCCAATGACCGAGGACAGAAAAGGTGAAGTGCAGCATCAGAACAGATACAACACTGTGATCGTTACCCAAAAGCCTCCAAAACTTTCCCGCGTTACTTAAGCTTTTTCTATATCTATAAACCCCAAGAATATATCTATTTATTTAATGTGACCATACCATAGAAGTCTACTGCACACATCTATATACGGTTCAAATTTAATATGCTTCAGAAGTCATCCGAACTAAGCATATGTTAAAGACTCAGATTACACATCCATATCATTATTCTTGCATCATTTCTCTTCCAGCAACGCATGTCCTCAACCCTCACTGGTCAGGTTTCACTCCCATGCGTAAACAGATGGCAAATACCTGCCTAACAGACTGTTCCCTTGGTCAACACTTTGCTGATTAGTAATGGTGGAAGTTCTTTGAACCTATTTCATCCATTCAGAACTTCAAATCACCTTATAACCTGCTTCTCTCTGTGCTGTAATGGTATGCATCACCAAGGTAACAAAATTTCTGACTAACCTCAATTGCTTCATCATACTTATCTGTAATTTGATTGGTTCCACGCTTTCTTCTCTGCACTCTCTCTCTCACGTGTGATGCTGCTAGTCTCAGTCTTTTTTATAAATACTATCATAGCAGGTGTTTTTCAGAATTGTCTCATCTATTCCCGCTTCCTTTGTTCCAACTCGTTCATCTCGTTGGTTTTCATCAATTCATTATTCTAATACTTTGTTATAAATCTTATTCCAGTAGTTTCTTTTCAATAATTGTAGGCTTGTGGAACTATCTTCCTGCCGAATGTTTTTCGCCTACTTATAGCCTTTTTTTTTTTTTTTTTTTTAAGACTGAGGCCAATCAATAGGTATCTCCTTTCTGAAACTCATCAGGTTTGTTTTACTATACACGCAGATTCAAAAAAGTTGTCAAAAAACCTCTATATATTTATAAAAATGAAAGTGTCTGCCTGTCTGTCTGTACATTTCCCAACACAATATAACTCAATTTTCAGTCTAGAGACTCGAAATTTGATATACAGGGTATGGAGATTTGGGAAAATCTTTAATCCGTTTTCGGCCAAAAATTTGGCTGTTAAGGAGTCAAAGTTCAACGATTTGACCTTTGAGAACTCTACCAAACTCATCCGCCAATTCTGGGTCTAAACAATTGAAATTTTAGATATAGGTTCCTTGGACATGGATCGAACTTAATAACTTGATTTGAGCCCAAAACAAATGTTAAGGGGTCATAATAGGGGTCAAAGTTAAAAAAAATTTGACCTCTGCGGTCTCTACCAAATTACTCAGACAATTTCTGGTCTAAACATTTGAAATTTTACATAAAGGGTATTCAGAGATAGGGCAAGCTTTTTAATCAGTTTGAGTTGAAAATTTGAGCTACCAATATATAAATATATGTATGTATATTTTTATCTCTACCTAAAACTTTTGACAGAGGTGACGGATTTTCACAAGATCAGTATCGTTTTGAAGCTCAGCCCTTCAGACAACAAATACCGAAAAATTGACTAAAAACATTAATTTCTTCACTTCAATGGGCACTTTTCTACAGGGAGGGGGGGGGGTCGCTTTTTTCGCCGATATTTTCGAAAGTGATCCCCTCTTTAATTGTCTAGCCTTAATTTAAACTTACGTCACTTCTGGTTTGGGGGGTGATCATAACAGCAAAGACGTCACGTTTTTTTCTCCATTCTTTTCCTCCTTCGCGGTACGGGTTCGAGCCTGCCTTCCTACCACCACTTTTTTTTTTTTTTGCTCAACACACCTCCAAATACCCGGGCACCCATGCTAGTTTAACAAATAAATGTTATCAAAGGAAAGATAAGCTATTTTTCTACCTAACTGGATAAGTTTTTAGTGTTTTTATTTAATGTTAAATGTTTATTCGGACAAAAAAAAAAAAAAAAAAAAAAAAAAACTAGTAAAGTTGAACGCTGCCAGAGAACAAGAAAAGATGGCCACGATGTCTTTGAAGTCTTGATAATCACTTCAAAAAAAGAAATTAAACAAAATAGTGGTAGAAACCCACCCAATAAATTTTTTTTTTTTTTTTTTTACATGGTGGTCACCACTTATCAAGGCCCGGAAGCCACTCAGGGATAAGGGTTATTGCAAGTACAGTACGTTAGTGTGGAGGTTTAATGAAGTGTTTACTTAAGGGGCGGTTCATTAGGAATTTGTTTACATTGGACTTGAAGACATCCAGGTTGTAGTCAGTTGGGAAGCAGGCAGACAGAACAGAGTTCCACAGGCGTGCAGTTCTAAGAAAGAAGCTTTGTTCATGGAATCTACGTTTTGATGTAACATTTTCTTTCTTTCTACCACTATTTTTTGCTTTATTTATTTTATTTTCAATATATTGTAGTTTGCATTATACAGTAAAGAATGCGTTATTGATTTTATAAAATTATTTTTATGTAATGGTTTCAATTAAAGTTTTAAATACAAATGTGTGATCGTTTAATTTTGCTATAAACAGGAACATTCATTTCAAACATGCCCCTATTTTATCAAAGAACTTACTGTTGATTATATACGCCAGGCCCTTCTGCTTGTTTGGTGATAAAATTTCTCAAATGCAATTGTGATGTTCAGCTATATTAGGCTGTAAAATTGGGTCAAGAATCAAACTGTTCCTTCTTTCAGATTGTTTTGATTATCAATACTTTATACTTATCGGAGGCATTATGATAAAAAAAAGCCTATCTAAGAGCACTCCCAGACACAAAGTACATGTGAAATTTAAAAAAAAAAAAAAAAAAAAGCCATTTTGGAGTCCATATGGAACGAACTCACACGCAGACAAAATGCCTTTTATAATATAAATCTCACCTGTCAGTTTAAATGTAGGTATGTATGTATGCCTAAAACTTTCTACAGAGGCGACGGATTTTTATGAAATCATTATCATTTTGAAGTTTGATGTCTCGGACGACAAATATCGAAAAATTGTTCTTTCTTATGATATTGTGAATTACTCCTTGAATTATTTTTACCTCGTTTTTTCACCTTCCTTCACCATCAACGGGGCAGTTTTCTACAAGGAGGGGTCGATTTTTTGCAAGCCATTTTTGCAAGTCATCATATCGGTTGGATTGACTTTGCCTAATTTTAATGTTCTGAATGCGTCATGGAGTAGCGGTAAGACGTCAGATTTTCTTTCACTTTCTTTTCTGCCTTTGTATCACGGGTTCGAGCCTGCCTGCCTGCTACCACTTTTTTTTTTTTTTTTTTTTTTTTTTTTTTTTGCTCAACACCTCCAATCACCCGGGCAACGCCGAGCACGCAGGCTAATTTATATATTAGTAGAGAAAAGAAAAATTGAGATAAGAATAAGATAATGAAACAAAGTACTAGGCGCGAAGCAAGTATTAGTCCCACTGGACTTATCTGAAAACGAGTCTTCGTTTTATCTAATTTGTCACGTTTTATTGGATTTCCGTTTTCTTTTTGTTGCTGATCTATCAAGGTTCAATTGTCTTTCTGTTTCTAAATTACAAAGTCATCATATTCTTTGTGACAAATTTGCTTCATTTGACTAGTCTAAAGGCAGAGTTTCTCAAACTTCAAAACACTATGGAGCCTCTGAGCAGGGCAAAGGTTTTTCACGGAGCAGAACACCATGGAGCCCCTGAGCAAGGAAAAATTTCTCAAGATAATCTCTACAATAAATATGAAAAACATTAATTTCAAATTTTAACACTAACTAATGATAATGTTTAGTCATTTTTTTTTTGTTTGTTTTTGATTATTCAAAAATTGTTGCATTTTTTGTTAATTTATATTTTTATTTTATTTTTCATGAACCATCTTGAAACTATATTATTTCTATTATTGAAATCCTTTTTGAAATGAGCAGTTTATACATTTATTTGTAGACTACTAGAAGATGGGTCCGCAAATAAATAAACAAACCGAAACTCTTTACACCTGTAGTTATGTATCATAGGGACGTCGAGAAAAGCAATGAGTTTTGATCAATGCGGGGGGGGGGATCTCTTATATCAGACAATTGCTATTCATTTGGACACCCCCTTTAAATGGAGCGCTGGTTTTCCCCAACGTCTTGGAAAAACTGGCTTGCAGCCAAAGTTAAGTGCGGGATTTCATTCCCTTATGGCGTGATGTTTGACCTCATTAAGTTTACGCACACCTGTTACTTAATTTTTTAATCGTTAAAATAAAATGCTTTTCAGTTCCTTTCTCGTAGTGGCCGACCAGTAAGATGTCAGGTTTTTTCACACTGTCTTTTCCACCTTTGCCTCAAGGCGAGGGTTCGAGCCTACCTACCTACCAAAATTTTTTCTTCTTTTACACCTCAAAACACACGGGCAACACCAGCACCCCTGCTAGTCTAATAAGTAAACGGCTATATGTCCGTGCCTGTCTCCATATTTTCAAACTATCTCCTCTGAAACAAAAAGTTGCAGAGCAGTGCTAGGGCCTTAAATGATTAGATTTTTTTTTTTTTTTTTTTACGGACCGTTCTTTCATGGGTCTTTAACTGGTTAAAATTGTTGGGGAATCAAAAATAGGTCAAAATGTAAAAAAAAATCGTTAAACATTTTGTATATTCATCTTAGTTTATCTTTAATTGGTTTATATATGTGTCACGTTGGTACAGTGGTAACATCACCAGCTTTGAATACCACAGTTTTGGTTTCGATTCTAGCTGATGGCACCTAAATACTTTTTTTTTTTTTTTTACTTTTGAAATCACGACTACAATAATATATACGAAATCTGGACAAATTAAAATATATTTAAGTGTATTTTACGCCCGGGCAAAGTCCCCACCCCACCCCCTGCTAGCACATATAAACGAAAACAAAACTATTTTTAATATCTAAGACTTTTTCTCGCGTTCTTCCATGGCTATTACTGAACTTTCCATTATGTAAGAGGTAAACATTTCGTTTAATTAAACGCTATCATAAAAAAAAAAGGTTTAAACATCGCGGCGCTTATGTAGATTGGTGATCTTTTCAGCAAACACATTTCAGGTGAAAACATTACATACTTACGTCTAAATTAGTATAAATTCTAAAAGTTACGGAGAATGATCCAGTATATGGGCAAGATGTATTTTTAACAGCAACAAAAAAAAAAAAAAAAAAAAAAAAATTATTCACAATTGTTTACCGTTTTAAAATGGCGAACCCACATTTGAGCCAAGAGAGATAAGTCAGTTTACCATGCTGAATTGGTCGCGCAACTCTTCCACATTAAAATATACGATAAACCTCTTTAAATTTTATTTTTAATTATTTTTCTAGTCGATCTTTTATCGTAATCTTTGGAATTTATACTAATTCCGACATGACACATAAATACGTAATAAGGTTTGCACTTGAAATGCGTTGGTTTAAAAGAGCACCAGTCTACACAAGTACGAAACACTTTAAATTTAAAATATTCAAATGTATTTGTTTTTTCATTAATCAATTTAGTATTTAATTTTAATTAGTTTTCATCGTTTTTTTTTTTTTTTTAATTATTATTCGGTGGAGTTTGATTTTTTTTTTTCTTCATTATTAATTTTCATTTATTACCCCCCCCCTTTTTTTTAATTAGCCGAAGTAGTACAATGATATTGTTGATTTTTAAATTATCCATTCATTGGACGAATTAATTACTTGAGAATTTTTTCTTAAATTAATGTTTTTATTTCTTCAATTAATTTTTTAAATGTTTACACAAAAGCTAAAAATTATGATTACGTCGGTCGTAGAAAACCTGGAATATACGCCACCCATCCCCCCGCACATTCTCTAAAGATGTTGATTAAATTAAAATAAAGTGTGGCGGAGGATGATTATTATCGATTAAGCAGCATTACTCTCTCAGCTTATGAAAAAAAATAACATTAAAGAAAAAGTTACTTGTTCAATTTTTAGCAATGGGCGAGGTGGCGATAAGTAACATTCTCCTGGTACGCATACTTTTTTTCAGATCGCATTTAGAATCCTGGTCGGAATTTCGATCAAATGGATCATTTTACGTTAAATGTACTCAGTAAATTAATAATCTTGTCTAAAAATTGAACTTTAAAGGATTTTTTTTTTTTTTTTTTTTAGAGACTATGTACTTTAAATTGACAATTATTTTCTTTAATTGCAGATTTGGCAACTATCGGTTATTTTTAGTTCAACTTGGTTTGGCAGTTCATCATGAAGAGCCTGACACCCGAGCAGCGTTTGCAAATTTGTGCAAATTTATTTTAGTTACATTTGGTGAACGAATAATTTCACGAAATGGATCTAAGTGACCACCTCATTCATGCGGTTTAACCTTAATGGATTATTTTTTTTATTTATTTTTTTTTTTAACACAGTGGTCACCACTTATCAAGGCCTGGAAGCCACTCAGGGATAAGGGTTATTGCAAGTACAGTACGTTAGTGTGGAGATTTGATGAAGTGTTTACTAAGGGGGCGGTTCAATAGGAATTTGTTAACGTTGGACTTGAACACATCCAAGTTGTAGTCAGGTGGGAAGCAGGCAGTTGGAACAGAGTTCCACAGGCGTGCAGTTCTAAGAAAGAAGCTTTGTTCATGGAATCCACGTTTTGATTTAGGCACAGATAAAGAGTGGCGGAAATTTTTCACAGTGGATTCAGCTAGACGAGTGTTTTTCTTTAGGGATGTGTGAAGTCCCATGTCTACGCTGATAAACCAGACAAAATAGATCACTTGAAAGACAACATTCGACGCGTTATTGCCGAGATACAGACTACTTTAATATGTAGAGTTTATCAAAATTGGACTTCTAGATTACGCCTTATACACGCAATCTATATGCCCGAAATTATATGTAAATTATAAATGTAAAAGTTTCAATTTAAATCGCGCTGCCTTAAAAAAAAAAAAATTAAAAAAAAAAAAGAAAAATGCCATATATATTAAATTAAGAAACATATATACTTTTACTGAATATTTCATTCATTTTTTTTCCAAATTGTCACAATTAAGCTCAATGAAAATGAATTTGCCCTTTCAAAGCATATATATCGGAAGTAAACATACTAAACCAAAAGTGCATTTACATCACACTTATTCTATTTTATTAGCAGTATAATTTGTCTTACACGTGTTTCCGGCGAGTGCAACTATTTTTGTTTTCATTATATATATATATATATATATACATATTATACACACACACATATATATTATATAAAATTACTTCATTTAAATCACAAATTAATATACGAAGATATAATTTTATGCATAAATTTTCAGTATTTACTTCAATAGTGCTCAATACATAGGTAGAGGTAGGTAGTAAGTTATGAAAATATATATGGCAATTAAGCTACACAGAATATTTCGTGTTTCATTCTCGTGAGAATTTGTCAGGCTTATGACAGCATAAGCCTGACGAATTCTCACAAAAATGAAATGGGGGAATATTCTGTGTGGCTTAATTGCCATATATATATATATATATATATATATATACACACACACACACGAATCAATTTCTGTCATTACTGTTGTATTTATCTTTCTCCAGTGATTGCTGATTATAATTTGAGTTTGTTTTGGGTAAATGTCTTCCCCTTAGAACGGATAATTGTTCCTTTTTATTCATGTAATTATTTTGAGATCAGTTTTTTTTAAGATACGTCAGCGATCATGGAACAAATTAAATTCGTATCTCGAGGTACTACTATAATACAAATTACCATAAAAAAAAAAAAAAAAAAATCAAGAACATAATTTCGGGGATCTTTATGTCAAACCTGTGAAGTTGTACAATTCTCGAGTTTGAAAAGATGCACCTGAAAGAAGGTTAGAGGTTATATTGGCAGAGACTTGAAAATAAAATCCAGGATCACAAAAATAGTCTAATTCAAATCCGGTAGACAGATAAAATGGAACAAGGAATAAACAAAGACCAAACATAAGACTTCATTTATTCCTTTACCAATTTTAGCTGTCTTAAAAGAAATAAAAACCTGCCAGAGATGGGTCAGTTTAAAAATTGAATCGGAAAAGTCCGAGTTGCACGACAATGTTCGCTCTACACAGGTCTGAATGCTTCCTTCTTAGAACTGTCCGCCTATGGAACACTGTTCGTCTGGCTTGCTTCTTGACTGACTACAATATCGTTGCCTTCAAGCCCAATGTAAACAAGTTTGGAAAAGTCTGAAGAGGTTTGAACGCTTCTCTCCACTGCCCCAGCAACCTGCTTTTATGATGCCTGGGCACACCTCAAAATCACGTGCGAGACGTGATTTTTCGAGAACTGTTCGAGATCGTGGACTTTAAAAGACCACGGTCGCCATCTTGGATCTTTTCGTTTTTCCTTTTCAGCCCGTACATCAGACAGACACGAGCACGTTTTTGCTGTAAGCCTTTATTTTCCCCACAAAAATAAATTTCTAAAACCCGTCCAACACACGTCAGCATGTAAAAAAAAAAAAACATAAAATAAAAAAAAAAGTTTTAAACCAAACTAACAGGGTGACTCAACGTTGTCCGGGATTGAATGAGGATCACCAAATGTTCTACTCTCCTATACTTCTATTGTCATCAAAATCTATAAAATCGCCCATTTTTAATCAAATCGATTAAGTGTCTGCTCTAGTTAGGAAGCCCCTTTCCCGCAGTACACTGGAAGGAAGCTTCACATGCCTCCTCGTGGTGACAGTCCACAATATATTGTAGCCTACATTGCACTGTGGAGAATCTACCGTTGATTTTTATAAAATTATCTGTAAATAATGGCTTCACTTTCAGCTTAAAATGCAAAAGTCAATTCTGCTCTAAACAGAAACATTAATTTCAAATGTGCAGTGGTCTTATAAAAGAATCTACCGTTGATTTTATGCTTGTATGGTTATAAAACGGATGCATTCTACCAGATGCCAAATATTCACCCACTTCTACTACATTCCATCTGAAAGATCTTTGTAAAACTCTAATAATCCACTAAAGTGCAGTTGCTTGTATCTCTCTTAAACTTGGTTCACTGGGTATATTTGCCAGGTAGTTTTTGAAATTTTTCAGGAGTCCAGTTGTTCCTATAATTACTGAAATGATGGAAATCTTCCCAAGATTCTAGTTTTTGTTCATGTCGTATCCGCAAGTGTCATGTCAGGTCACTTTTAGATTTGCATATTAGACCACAAACATGCCAACTTAGCAGTGACAGTTGTTCCGTTAAATCTATATATATAAAAGGCAAAATGTGTGTGACCATTTCGTGTATGTCTTCAAAAGGCTTTTCTCGCACACGGTCCCGGGTTCGTTACTATCGCTTACAACTGTGTATATAGGTCCTATATAATAATATCTAGGAATTAGGAAAGCGCGTAGCGTATAGATTTATTTACGTCGATTTTTACAAAATTATTGCTATTTTGGCTTCTCGCGTGTTGATTGGGCTTTTTCATATAAAAAGCGAAACTAATTCAAAGTTAACACAATTCTCGGCATCGCGCCCCCCGGGAAACGTCCAGAAGCAATCAGCTTTGATCAATGTTGTACATCAGACAATTGCTATTCAATCTGGACAATTGGGAGCTGGTTTCCCTCTCCCCAACATCTGTTGGGGAAAAAAAAGTCAAATTTGGTGACTTCTATTTGACCTTCTTAATTAGGTCAAATGGAAGCAGCAGAGTTAACTTTTATTGCGCACGCCTGTTTTTATAGTTCAATAAATAAATTCAAACCGATGTATGTTGTATGTCGCAGTGGCCTAATGGGTAACGTCGCCCGGTTTTTTTTCACACATTAATTTCCAACTCAAGGGTACGGGTTTGATTCTCATACTTATCTACCAAAACATTTTTTTTATTATTATTATTTAACCCCCCCCCCCGGAGTTTTGATTTACCTCAAAACACTCGGGCATCGCCGGGTACCCCCCCCCCGTTAGTATCTTATAAAGCTGATCAATATACATACATTCATAAAGACTAAGCACTGAGCAACCCTATATTCGTTTGTGCCCATAATACCATATATTACTTTTTTTTATAACAATACTAGAAGGGAGACCCGACGTTTCCCGGGATTTAATAATGATTAAATCTTATTGTGATTGAAATCGATGAAATCACCCATTTTCAATCAAATCAATTGCATGCGCTAGTCGAGGATCCACCGCGTTGCACTGGGAGAAAGCTTCAAGTGTCTCCCTGCAGGGACTTACTCCACAATACATTATAGTTTACATTGCACCTACTATAAATTATATAAATTTATAAAAAAATTTATATATTATGGCCTAAATTGAATTTTAAAATGCAAAAGTCAAGTATCATAGTTCAATTGTGCTTTAAACAGAAGCATTCAATTTGAACGCGTCCTTGTCATATCAAAGAACCTACTGTTAATTTTATATGCTAGGATTTTCTGCTTGTGTGGTGATAAAACTTCTCAATTGTACCTGTGATATTAGGTTGTATAAGATGCTAATTATTCAAAATCGCCAATTCTGTCATCCGATTTTTACAATTATCGATACCTATCAAAGGCATTCCAATACAAAACATATCTAAGAACACTGCCAGGCACATAAAGTACATTTGCGTGAAATTTCCCAAAATCGTCCCAGTCATTTAAGAGTCCATAGGGAACGAACCCACTATCACATACAAAAAAAAAACAAAAAAAAACACACTTCCTTTTATATCATAGTAGAGACAGAGATTTATAAAACCCAAACCAAGCCATCCCTATCATGTGGATCATTTGAACTACTGTTCACATCTTGTATTATTTTCACAACATTTAGTCAGTGTAACCTCTGCCCTTCTTTAGGTGTGTAATAGATTGGGGCCCTAATCGAGTAGGTTAGCTGGACAAATATGCAAGTTTGCACATTTAAGCTTGAGGCGTTCGAGAATAAAATAGTTTTGAAAACAAATAGTAAATATTTAACAAATTAAGAATTCACCAGAACAGTAAACAAACAAGAGTCTGAGAACATTAGCAAACATTAGCCTCGTTTTTTTTTTCTTGAAGCGTCAAAGATGACACAATTGTGATTTTAGGTCAGAGGCCAGTTTACATTACAAAAGGAAAGTTTTTTTTTATATGATAACGAAAATCGGAGAGAGAGTCAAGAAGTGGAATGCAACAGACATTGAATCGCGTAGTCTACTAAAGAATTCAAAAGTCGGTTCTGGAAACTAAAGTCGGACAAATCTAATGTAAAACTAAGAGAAACGATCCAGCATTCGGACTCAATCCGACCAGATTTACCGAATGGGAAATAAAAACTACATTTGAAACTGTAAAAAAGGTACATTGTTTATTGTTTCAGGAACCATATCCGAAACGTTTGTTGTTGACTTGTTGTACTTTTAATTATACATACGTCATCCAATTCATTTATTTATGGCATAAACTTTCTCCAGTGATCAGAGGACGACATTGAAGCACAGAATCGAGCCAGGTTGGGTAGCTTTCCAAAAACACTGCGCCATTCTAAAATCCAAACGGCTGCCGATAACTTAAAGTTTATTTAATTTATGTCCTCCAAGTAGTTTTATATGGCCTTGATTGTATCACATGAACTAAACAATTAGCCAATCGCATGGAGGGGTTTCAAAAATCACGTAATGCGATTCATTACTGGACACTGCCTGATAAAAAAAAAAAAAAAAAAATTATCCACCCTCCGTCAAACTACTTCCCCACCCCCTTCTATTTGATAAAATCAAAAGTAAAACTCTTAAACTTTTTGACCGTGTCAAACAATCAACCACTGGTCTGTCAAAGTTATGTCTTGAGGATATGTTAGAAGGTAAAAAGAGGCAGAGGAAAACTAAGATGGAGAGAAGATGTTTTTGATTGGACATCTCCCAACAGTTAGGCATCCAACTTGCCCTGGATCAGAAGGAAACATGTGGGTTTGCAATCCGTACAAAGCAGAAGACACGACTAATGATGTTTTATGAACTGGAGTTAATAGTTAAGAGAAATGTCTTATACTCATACGTTTATTGTACATGTTATTTATCTGCTCTTGCTGTGCACTCTCCGAATCTTCAAATTGAAGATCAAAAAAGGTGGTTCCTTCGCCCTTCTAAATCATGTAGCTGAGCTCGAATGGTTTGCACTAGTTTTCAAAAGATTACATGAGATTCCTAAAGATTCTATGCCAAGTCACATGAGATTCCACAAGTCCTAGAGGAGAGGTGGATTTTTCACCCACATTAAAAACCCACCTTATGTTTAACTTTGCTCTCGTGGGGAGACAAGTAAATCGAGATTTCAAAATATTTGTAAAAAGGTAGATATATTTTCTTGCGTTTTTAATTTAAAACTAACTACATTTGACATTTTCTTTTACCACCAAACAAAGTATATTACAACTTGGTCATAAGGAAGGGGCTACAGTTTGGGATGTGTCCGTGTCCAACGGGGGATTGTGGAGAATTGAGCAGCAAGATCTTTGTTCACATTACATTTAAACTTCTGTAGGTTAGTACAGTCAGAGAAGCAGGGAGGGAACTCTACAGTCTAGCAGTCCAAGAAAAAAAACAAAAAAAAACGACACTACTAGAGTAGAAGGTTTTCCGGTATCTAGGGACCTCAACAGAAAGGACGGGATTTTGTTGCTTGTCAGGTTAGTCGGAAATATGTACGTCGAGAGGGCCAAAGTGATAGTTCTGATGAACACATTCCATTGTACCTATTTACAATGCCTCCCCACGGGACAGAATTAGACACCAGGGTCGTTTTTTAATGTGGAGAAAAGGTACAAAATAAAAAAATTGTCTCAGTCGTGAAGGACTGTTCATCCACCGAAAGAGAACAAGAAATGGAAGTGCAGCATCTGCCGGAACATACTATTGTATAGAAGAGGCACAGGGAATAAACATTGCAGCGATGGGACAGAGGCTGGACCTTGGCCGATAGTTCAAGATCTATGGATTTGACTTTTTTTAGACCCTGCCTAAGAGGGAGAAACAAGAGGTGGATACACTAGACCAGATGTGACAAGACTACTCCATGAACGGGCGAATATTAGCTCTGTAAAAATTAAGGTATTGTCTAGTGTTAGTTCGGGTCAAGAGCAAAGTGTAGTATCTGAGTTGGCCATGTGCCTAAGTTTTTTGTTCATCGTTAATTTTGACTGTATTTTTTAACATGAATAAAAGATTTAATATCTCAAAGTGTAGTATCTGTTCTTCAGATGCTGCATTTCAATTTCTTGTTCTGTCAGTGGAGGAGAAATCCTTCACGACTGAGACAATTTTTATTTTTGTTCCTTTTCTCCACGTTAAAAAACGACCCTGGTGTCTAACTCTGCCCCGTGGGGAGGCATTGTAAATAGGAACATATAGTACAGTAGAGAGCGCCAGTCGTCTTTGCAGCAACCTTGGCAATGTCCTCAATGTATTTGTTCGAATTCATGTTGCCTGCGAAGGTTTTCCCAGGCGCATTTTATTTGGATTTGATTTATTTTAATCGAAATTTTTAAAATTTAAATTATACTATTATTAAATTATTAATTGAACAAAATCGTTATAAAACCTTCGGTATTTTTTTTACGACCTGCCCCAGCGTAGTATAACCCCCCCCCCCAACCATGAATGCTAAGAACGGCTTTCGGAATAAACACCGCCTCCCAGCCTCCCCATGTAAAGAATGGCTTTCGAGGTTGGGAGGGTGTTTATTCCGAAAGCCGTTCTTAACATGGGAAGGTTGGGTGTTTATAATATGCAGGGTCGCAGGGGCACGTCGTAAAACTTTACCAAACTATCATTATTGCCTTGCCATGGTAAAAATGCTACTTTAATCTTGACAACATTCTTGGATGTAAGTAACTTAAAAAAAAAAAAAAAAAAAAAAAAAAAAAAAATCGATCTTTTAATTAAACGATGAGCAGACCTGGACGACCCCCCCCACACACACACACACACCCTGCCGTAAAATTACTATCGTCGATTAAAACAGACCTAACTTTCATATTAGCCGGAAAAATCTAAGTTTATTTAATTACTTTTAAATTATAAATTATAACGTTCTGTTATTTTTTTTTCTTTTACACCAAAAATAACGAGAGTTTTGCTGATTGACTGAAAAGTGGGGTATCAATTTAATAGAGCGTTGTAATTTCAAAGTGATCCCCCCCCTCCGTTAAAAGTCATTAAATAAACTTAAAAAAAATCCTGGTAATAGGAAAGTTATCGACGATAATCCGTAGAAAAAAAAAAATATGAAAAGGAATTAATTTTACGGGAAGTTGGGGGGGGGGGGTCCGCCAAATGAGGATTTTCTAAGAATTTTAAAATCATAAATTACACATAAATAACAGCATAGCACGTTCAACATTGTAGCCGGTGCCTATTTGGCAATGGAGGTCGGACTCGTGTACGTCGGCCTACTTTTCTATTCGCCAGTTTGAGTGCTTGTAAATTCCTTTCAAATTTCGATTATCGTGAAGTTTAAACCATTCATTTTTTTTTTTTTTTTCAAACACTAACAAAATATTAAAATGGTCGACTTGTTTACAAAGAAACCGGGTACTCCTTGGGCATTGAGTTCCATGGCGACCAGTATAAAAAAATAAGCATCGCTCGCTCCCTTCCTGACGCAAGCGCACGTAACATTTTGTTTTATTTACTGACCCTGTCGTAGTAACTAAACGATTATTTGCCTCATTTTGAAAAAAAAAAAAAGAAAAAGAAAAAGTTGTACTCTTTATGAATAAAAAAGTTACTAAACATTTATTAATAATGTCTCACTTTTACAGACATTTGTTTTTAAATTTCTTTTTAAATTACGACTTTTTATTAATAGCATTTGCGGATGGGTAAAAAACCGAAAAAATAACTAAACCATTTACTGACAATTTCTCAGTAGCTTGACATTGATAACATTTATTTGTTAAAAGTATTTGTAAAAGTGAGAAATTATCAGTAAATGGTTTAGTTATTTTTTTGTTTTTTACCCATCCGCAAATGCTATTTAAAAAAAAAAAAAAAAAAAAAAAAAAGTCGATAAAAGTCATTTAAAAAGAAATTAAAAAACAAATGTCTGTAAAAGTGAGACATTATTAAATGTTTAGTAACTTTTTTCTTTTAATATTCATAAAGAGTATTTATTTATTTTGAAAAAAAGTTTTAAAGTGACAAATAATCATTTAGTTACTAGGCAACGTCAGTAAATAAAAAATGTTACGTGCGCATGCGCTTGGAAGGGAGCGACACTTGTTTTTTTATGCTGGTCGCCATGGAACTCAACGCCCAAGGAGTACCAAAAATCGAAATGCAATATGCATTGATTTGATGTTGAAATTAAAGATTTTTTTAAATAGGATTTTTGTACTGCAGAATTCGAACCGTGTTTAATATTTAGAAACTAATTCTTAGCGAGAGTGAGTGTGGGCATCGTGTACTTTCATCTAACAATTTACTAAACAAAAAAATACCGTAAAATTGAATTTAACTTTAAAACACGGTAAATTCTTTACGACGTGACCCAGCGGCGTATTATAAACATCCCAACCTCCCCATGTTAAGAACGGCTTTCGGAATACCCCCAACTTTGGAAGCCGTTCTTAAAACGGCGAAGTTTGAGGTGTTTATACCACGCTGGGGCAGGTCGTAGGAAAAAAGAAATACCAAAAATCCTATCAAAAACTAAACATTTTTAAAGCTGTGCATTTTGTAAAAAAAAAAAAAAATTAAAAAAAGTACCACACTTTCTTTTCTTCGAAATATATTTTTGTAATTCAAATTCACGCTATTAGAAAATCGACTTCAATAAAATTTCCACCAATTTATATAACAAATAAAAAATATACATTAATTCAATTCTCGTAATCACGAGAAAAAGGGCTTACACGCAACAGAGGAACTACTGAAGTTGTATTTTTTTTTTTCATTAATATTAGAGTTTAAATAATCGGCACTCATGCAGATTGCAGATCCGTGCTGAAATAATAACGTTATTTAAAAAGCCATTCTTACCATGGGGAGGGAGGGTGTTTTGTACATATTCTGTACTTTAACCTTACAACTGAATAATGAAAAAAAAAAAACAAACAACTTTAATTAAACGTGGAAATACGATTTTAAAATAGCGCGGACCACTCTCTGCATTAGCACCAAATTTTTTTTTTTTTTTTTTTACAAAAAGTAAATTGTTGTCATAGTAGCTCACCATACTTATGACAATCAAACGGAATTGCTCAGTATGTATTTGTTTATATTTATTTATAAGACTTTTATTCAGTGTATTTTTTTCTGATAATTGGTTATAAAAATAATTTCAGTATATTTTACCAAATTTATTATCAGATTAAAAAATAAAAATAAAAACAATTTTTTATGCCATGACGGTTGCTACCAATACTTGGTAGGGTTGCTCCATGTAAAGGTGAAGTTTTTTGTTTGTTTGTTTTTTTTAAGACAAAAAGAAAAGAAATCGAGATTGACTTTTATGAATTACTTAATGACATAGAAAATTTTTAAATAAATTAATGAGAAAATATTTCATTCATAAAAAAACAGTAGATAAATATATAACAGTATTTATTAGATACAAGCTAGGAAAACTGATTTTTTTTTTATATCAAAAGGCTCGACATGTACATTTTTACAAATAATTTTTTTTTTTTTTTTTTTTTTACTGTGGTGTTATTTTTTAATTAAAAATATAAAAAAAAGTGTAATTATTTTTTTAAGGCGAACCAGAAGAGTACCAGACTCAGTCAGCAGCAAACGGTGTTAATCAGATTTAGTTCCTCATGTTAAACTTCATCCGTAATAACTTCTGGCGACTTTCAGTTTACGTAATTTATTAATTAAATTGTTAGGTAAAGCACAGAATAGTTAAAGAAAAAAAAAGTCCCTCCTCCCCATGATAAGAATGAGGTTCTAAACAATAGTCTTATCTCAGTACGGTCCGTAACATACAGATTAAGATATTTAGAAAGCCATTCTTTATAGAGGACGGAGGGAAGGTTTAACTACTTAACAAAACAATTAAAAAATATAAATTCATTAATAAATATTAGTACAAAACTTGGCAAACCAGAAGAATACGCGACTCAAAACATGAACTTCAGGAACCTGAACGAATACCGTTTAATTGCCGAGTTGAGTCGGTTATTCTTTTGGTTTGTCATTTTAAAAGGTTTCCACAGAATAAATTAACCTCCGTATTAATTGAAGATATCAGACCGTGTTCTTGTTTTAAAAAATAAAACAACTATCAACATGCTTATCCCCACTAGAGGAATATAATGGAAATTAAAAAGCCGCAATAATCGGACAGGGCAAAAATAACACGGAGTATTATTTTTGCCCTTACACCGGTTCAAACGCGAGATGAAGCTAATCAAACATTTGGCAGCCATTACAGAGCGGGGTACTTGTGCACTTTTGGTACCATGCTAAACTGATAACGTTATTTTGGAAAGCCGTTCTTAACATGGGGAGGGTGTTTTGTAATTAACTTGAATTTAACCTGAAAAATAATATTTAAAAAATAGCGCGGTACCAAGAGTGCATATGCAACTAGAGCTGAAATGTTCAAGATAATTGCAATATAATTTGGGAAATTGCCTTTTTTTAACAATTTTAAGCATAAACAGGATTAATTCAGAAATAGAATTAAAGACAAATTGGTAATTGTGACCACTGACCAGGTAGTGGTTACCAACACAAAACCTATCTTAAAAAAAAAAAAAAAAAAGTTTTCTAATTGTTTTCAAGTGTGCTGAAAACGAATATCGCATTCAACATTGGGACCGGCAACTAGTTTTTACGATACTGAAAAAATACTTTTCCCTACGTTTCATATAACAAGTTGTTTTTACTTGGTTTCCATCGCAACATTTTCCTTTAAAAAATGATAACTTTTAAAGGTTTTCGTGTATGCTGAAAACAAATATCTCATGTAAATTTTCCACAAATAAGTAGTTTTCTGGATATTAAGCAATACAATAAGTGATGGGATGGCCATTGTACGCGCAGAGGCAGATGTTTTTGCCGAGAAATCATTTCTATTTAAAATAAAGTCAATATTACGAATGTAAATTTGGGAAACGCATCTTTGGAATGTGTCAGCCTTAATAAATAAACGAATTCATATGACGGTAAATTCGGTCGCCATTTTATTTTGATTTCGCGTAATCATCTAAAGTTGACTTATTTTGTTTTGTTTTGACACGTGATTTTCTCAAGTTTACACTTGTGGTGCTATCTGGATTTTAACTCAAATCATCTTTATTAAAGAAAACACCATTTTAATGTTGACAGAATTCGTCTCGCATTCTGTTTTGACAGCGACCTAACGTTTACACAAATTAAGTTTACATACACATTTGTGGGATCTACCACGTTATTTAGCCCGCGATTTCGCGCAAGGCATTCCCCGGTAGAAGCGCCTCAGACGATTAGCAATAAACTAACCCTTCCACAAATGGACAAAGCACAGCCTAGGAAAGTGGACCACTAGAGGAGCATAGTCATACTTCAGCCAACAGGGGAAAAAAGCCATCTCAACAATGACCTAGACCATTGGTTAGGATTTTGGACCGTCGATCTGACATTACTGCTCTTATCTCAAAGGATATGAAGCTCTTTTGTGTATGCACGATTTGTTGTCTTGAAACGGATATATTCCGATTTCAGGGTATTGGCTGTGTGTCGGGGGAAGGGGCACCGATAGTTCCTGTCCCTATATCTTTGTCTCCCCAAGAGGGCAAAGTTAGGTACTAAGTTGGTTTTAAGTGTGATGAAAATGCAACTACACCTGCTAGTATATGTAAGATTTTTTTTTTTTATGGATTCAAAAAGATATATGCCAAATAAGATTAAGGAAATAAGTTATGTAAAGTGTTTCTGGTTCCCAAAGAGGGCTGAGGGAACTAACATTTTTTTTTTTTTTAATAAATTAAAATTATTTCCTTCTCATATTTTCAACCGGACGGCGTCGGGTGATCTTGCCAGTTTTGTGTGTAACGCATGAATGCCGAGTCAGCAGGTTTCTGTTTTGCCATTCTCAGCAGGAAAAAAAGAGAAAAAAAAATCACTATGCGTACGTTAGTTCTTTAATACGACAGGGGTGCGTTCAAAATTCCATGTTTTCTGTTTAGGACGGAGCAACAATTCTAGCACAAAACAGATGTAATACTTGACTTCATTAAAAATGTCAGACATTTAAATGGATGTGTGGGAAAAAAAAAAAAATGCAAGACATTTTAATGGATAAAAAAAAAAAAAAAAAGTCTGCTATTTGTTTACTGTGAGATCCAAAGTAATGTCTGGTTTAAATTAAAATCGGAAAGACCAAAGTCAAGCATTAATACTAATTTTTGAACGCGCCAAAAGAACCCAAATAAAATCGTGTGATCATTTCTGTGCATGTGTTACTTAAATAGTTTTTAATAAATTCAAGCGTAGAATGATAAGAGCAAACTATAAAAAAAAAGTTCATTAGGAAATTAAATCGACCAAACTACATATCGATTTATTCGTACAAAAGTCACGTATTTAAATATTTTAGTTATCTTTAATAGAGTTATTATTTAGTAAATCCATTCGTAACAGAAAAATGAACTGGAGACGCGAATCGTAAATATAACAGTTGAAGCATTTACGAAGTAATCTTCGTAAACGCTTTAAATTTGAAAAGTTTGGAAGTATTTAAACTGTCGAATAGAAATTAATTTCTGCTTTTTAAATTCTGAGCAAATCTTCGTTTTGGAAGCATTTTTATAGGGAGACCACATTGTGGTTTCTTCTGGCTCCTCTGCTCTGTCGGGTTACCACGCTCCCAAGCTTTATCATCTCTCTGAGGAGTTGGTTTATTGCCAGTTGCCTGAGGCGCCCTACCAGAGATTGGCAATGAGGCTGTTCAAGCATGTTTTTGCAGGACCAAAGTGCACCATCTCTTGTGCGTGCGCTGGCTTGCCATCGCCACCTTCCAGCCTTGTGTCACATCTTTCATTGGAGGGGAGGGTTAGATGAAGAGTATGCAAATTTCGACAAACCAGAACAACTCACGACTCGAAGTTCGCAGTGAACGGTGTTAGGTCAAAATTGGTTCCTGATATCAAAATCTTAAAAATCAGGAAAAGTTCTATCTTAAATTTTATTTGAAATAATTTCTTGGTACTTATAAACTTTTGTTACCATGCTGAAATAACATTATTTAGAAAGCCATTCTGAACATAGTTAGAAAACACCATCCTCTCCCCTATTTTTTACTTTCACTTAACGGCGCTATTTTTTTTAATCGCATTTCCAAGTTTAATTAAAGTTTTATGTTTTTTTATTATTCAATTGTAAGTTTAAAGTATAGAATAGTTACAAAACACCCTCCCCGTAGCTAAGAATGGCTTTTTAAATAACGTTATTATTTCAGCACGGAAGTGCACTCACTGCACTAGTACCCACTTAACAATTTAATATAAAATGAATATTATAGAACTTGAAGATACTATTTTAAAAATAGCGCTATAAGAAAAGTGCATACGCATCAATTTCTTTTATAAATAGGTGATTTGATTTTTTTCTTTCGGAAAACATAATTCCATGTTAGTCAATATGAAATAGAATGCCAACTAAAGACTTATCTTTATAAAGTTGATTTATCGAAGTATTTGGGTTTGTTTTGAATGAATATCACGTTTAAAATAGTCGCCGGTAAGTAATTTTTATATTAAGAGCTTCATTATCCAATATATTCCCTCTTGTTTTCATTGGTAGCCATGTTTGTTTTTGCGCACGCGCATTGAATTTCTGCAGGCACGCGCAAAAACAAACATAGCCACCAGTGAAAACAATATAGAATACATTGAATAATAAACATCTTAATATAAAAACTACTTGTCGGCGACAATTTTCAATGTGATTTTCGTTCAAAACAGAGTCGAATACGGTAATACCCCTAAAATAAATTTTAAAATATTCACTTTTTAAATGGTAGGTCTTCACTTTGTATTCTAGTGTACATAGACCAAAATCTTTTGTTCTATGGTATGAATAGTTCAGTTATTTATTAGTTTATTACTTGCTATTAGTTAAATATCGTTTTATCACTAGAGAAAATAAAACTACTGAACACGGGGGAATCTGAAAATCTCACCGGAAGTTATAATATCAGGAACCGATTTTGACCGAACATCGTTTACTGCGAACTTTGATCCTTCTGGTTGCCAAAATTCCTCATTCTGACATTTTCCTTTGATTATTAGTTTTATCTAACCCAACACACACGCATGTATATCCCAACACATTCAATTTAACGATAAAATAAAAAATTTACAAAAAAGGTGTCAAAGAATGTTAAGTTCGACAATCCAAAGACTCTGCAAGAAGAAGCGAAGAAAAATCGTGTCTATTTGCTTTGCTAAAAAAAAAAAAAAAAAAAATGATTAAGAACCTTCCTTTACTACGATCTTCCAATAAAAAAAAAAAGAGGGGGGGGGGCATATTTCTATAAAATACATTTAAATAATTCCTTTTTTAAGTCTATGAACAGAACATTACGTGGATTTGTAGCTAAAAGAAATGCTTAAAAATTAACTAAAAATGTGCTCGTCCAGCAAAAACGAAATTTAATTTCAGAAACTGTTTGTGTTGATGAGCCCCCCCCCCCCATTTTTAAATCTTGAAAAGAATGCATAAGACTATTCCAATTCTTAATTTAGATTCTCTAGAATGCCATCTATTTTCATCCCTTTTTTTTTTTAAGATACGCCAACATCATAAAATTTAAGAAAAAAAAAAGGGGGGGGTTTATTTAATAGTTTTTTTTTACCCGTTTGTTGTTTAACTAAATGGTGCACTTATGTTACCGTGATATTTTCTTTTTAAAGTATTTAAGTTAAACTCACGTTTTATGATATTTTTATTAAATTATTAGATGAAAGTACAGGTTTACAAAAACACCCTCCCCATGTTAAGACTTCAGAACGGTGCCATAAGTGCATAAGTACCAACTAAATTACCTATGCACTTATTGTACCGCGCTGAAATACCGTTATCGTCCAGAAAACCATTCTTAACATGGGGAGGGAGATGTAACTGTACTTTCACCTAACAATAAAAATAATATTCCCCTTGTTTCACGATTTACCGCCCTTGTTTGATCTGTCGTGTTTGTACAAACATCTTTTCTTTCTTTTTTTTTAAATAACATTATTGAATATTTTTTATATCTAAGAATTAAAATAAAAAGAATGAAAATTAAAAAAACAAAACAATGTATGTCTTATTAGATATCAAACATTCAAATTAATAATGAAACATATAGTCTTTAGCATTATTTTATACCGGATGTAAAAATAAATAAGAACGGTCGAATAATATACAAATAAATATAGATGTTTGTTTTTACCCGTTCTGACAATAAAGCATTTCGCGTTTAAAAGTCACCAAGAAATATTGAAAGGGATTTGTGGAATCTATGGCTTGAGCTAACCACAATACGCACGTGTACAAACAGAACGATTCCATAATTGCGTATTGATAAGAACATACCTATGTTATTACTTGAGCAAGATATACGGTATACATAAATAGGAATATTGTAAGCTATATTTTATTGGGTTGTTGGCCATTCTTAGTCATAATCCATTAAGATCCATTATTTAATGCGACGCGACGCGCACCTGCACGTCTTAAATGCAATTTTATAGAAATGCAGTCTTTATTGCCGATGATAATTGAAAATATCAATATAACCAAGAAAGAAAAATATGATATAAACAACATTTATATATGTATAAATATAGACAGATATAGACATAACGTTTAACTATAAAATATGCGAAACAATTGTTTGTTTGTTTTTATGTCCGGTATTTGTTTCCATATAAAATGATGGTTGATTTTTTTTTTTTTTTTTTTTTTTCTTGAAGACGTATCTTTGTCGTCATTATTTTAGAAGGCGGGGAGGGGGTAAATTCTAGTTGTTAAGAGCTGGACATCAAACAGAAGAAAAGAAGAAACTAAAATGGAGCTCTTCTGAAGGGGGGAGGGATAAATAAATAAATAAAATAACTAACGAAATACATTCCTAACCAAATCATTGTATGTTTTTTTTTTTTTTTTTAAATATCTCAAAAAGAAAAAAAAACGTCTACGGTAGATTGTGTACTTACTCATTTGTATACGGTACTATCCCATTATTTTTGTTTGTTTGTTTTTTCTCTTATCAAAACGTCGTGTAAATAGTAATCCAATTTGTGTAGTTCGTCAAAGAAAGGAAGAACACGATGTTGACGACGATGACTAGAAGCCAGGGTCTTTTATTGGTTCCCCTTCTTGGTGCCAAAGAAGCACAATTAGTTCCGACAGAAGCTTGAGAGTCGCAGTAGTAAAAAAAAAAAGAGGGGGAGGTGGGAAAAGGCAACGCGAATAGTGGTATTCCTATTACAGCAATATCGTTCTTCCTTTTTCTTTCTTCTTCACTTCTGGAGGCTGCAGCTACTGTTTAGGATTTAGGAGTGAGTGCGTGAATGGAAGAGAGAGAGCGAGCGAGCGTGTGTGAGAGAATCCCGGCATGTTTTAAGTAACTGAAATGTGGTAAAGAGGAGGAGAGCCCTGATGGTGGAAGCTCTTCTTCTTCTTCTTCTTCTTCCAATAGACTCTGCCTTCATAAATTCATTGATGCACGTGTTGTTGTTGTTGGATGAAGAAGAAGAGAAGAAAGAAGTTGAGATGCAGGGGGCACATCAGCCGTTTACCATTTGTTTGCTGAGGGTTCTCGGGTACTAAGTTAGAATCTTGCACGTTAAACACTAGGTGTATCAGAAATTTGAAGGAATTTTTGACGGATTTAGGAAAACTCGTACCCGGAAAACTCGTACCCGGTAAACTCGACCCTGGAAAAACTCGTCCCCTTTTGCTAGGTAGGAAAACTGGTCCCTTATTGAATAGATATCGATTGAAAACACATTTTATGACCGTTCTTGAAGAAGATGTTGTCTTTAAAAGAGAATACACATCCCATAATATATTTTTTTTTTTAATATTTTTACTTGTTTATTGTTGTTTTAAAAAAATTAAATTAATTTTTCTAAGTTTTAGTTTTCTACCTAGCTTTGAAACTTTTTGGTCTTTCAACTTATTTTAAAGAGCTTATTTAGTTAATAAAAAAAAGTAATGTCGAGTGTTACTTATGAACAAAAAATGCCCGACATAAGAGGATCACGTCTTAAGAGGATAATTGCTCAAAAATAGAAAATTAAAGAAAATATTAAGGTAGATATAGCTTTAAAACGACCTCCCCCCCTCCAAAAGAAAATAAATTTGTATATTTTTAGGTAATGATGCACATCCCATAATATTTAAAAAAAATATTTTTACATGTTTATTGTTTTAAAAAAATTAAATTGATTTTTCTAAGTTTTCGTTTTCTACCTAGCTTTGTAAGTTTTTGGTGTTTAAACTTATTTTAAAGAGTTTATTCAGTTAAAAAGAAATAACAAGTAATGTCAGACTCGACATTACTTAGTTAATCATTTTTAACAAAAAAAATGTCTGAAAATAAAAGAAAATACTGAGGTAGATATAGTTTTAAAACGAGCCTCCCTCACCTCCAAAAGAAAATAAATTTGTATATTTTTAAGTACTGCACAAGTGCCGCCGAAATTACTTTTAAACGATACCCCCTCCCCATGTTAAGAATGGCTTTCGAAATAATAACGTTATTATTTCAGCGCGGTACCAAAATTACATAAGATCGTGTTTTCGTTTTTGTTTTGTAATAACACAAGAATTATTTAAACTGAATTAATTCTTCTAAATAAAATAATTGCTTTCTTTGATAATACGTGTTTTCTTTCTTTATTTTGGTTTCGCAATGACACAAAAAGTGTTAAAACTAGAGTATTTTTTAAATAAATATTTGGTTTCGTTTTTCGTATCTTGACTCCGTGATCAAGTTTATTTTTTTTTAAGCAATAGTTAAAAATAATTTTTAAAAATATTATGGGGGTGCAGTCTCTTTTAAAAACAATATCTCCTTCAAGAACGGTAATAAAATGTGGTTTCAATCGATATTTATTCAATAAGGGACAAGTTTTCCTACCTAGTAAAGGGTGGGGGGTGGGGACGAGTTTTCCCGAGACGAGTTTTCCGGGCACCATTTTTGACACCCCTAACAGAAAACTGCGAATAAAATAAAATAAAATAAAAAACTCGTAATTTCTCTTTTTAAAGTGGGTTGTTGTTGTTTTTTTTTTGTATGGAATATACTTCCAAAATAAACTATTAAAGTTGTTTAAAAAATAATAGACATATTATTTTTTTATTAAAAAAAACAAAAAAAAAACAGTGTTTACAAAATGCCGGCGCGCCTTCATGCAACCATTTTTTTTTTTTTACGTAATGAAATCAATTGAATTTTACGAGTTAAATATTTTTACAATTTAAAAATTTATAAAAATTTTGCTATTGGTTCAATTTTTACGATATTTTTAGGGTCAATGTGAAATTTTATGCTCTTTCCAATAAACCAAATATAATATTTTAGACAAACGTTGTTTTTTTTTTAATTCAACCCTGCCATTTTGAAATGTCTATTTAAATTTTAATAATTAATTTATGTACCAAAGTTTTATATATCACAAATTGAAGATAAAAGACCAATAAAGAAAATATTCTAATTTAAAACAAACAAACAAAAAAGAATAGTTTTTTTGAAATTTACCCGTAAAGTCCAAAGTGTAAAACATTTTTTTTTAAACCACGTTGATTTTTTTTTTTAATGAAAGCTCATGTTATGCTTATATCGTCAAGTAAATACCGAACGCTGACGGCAAATTTTTCTATTTCATTCAATGTTTTCTTTTTTTTTTCTTTTTTTTTTAGATATTTAAAAAAAATTCAGTCGATAAAAGATTATTAAAATATATCAATCAAAAACTCGTGTATTCTATTAAGAGAATTGAAAAAAAAAATCGGTGAACTGGATTTTTAGTTTTAGGGGAAAAACTTATAAGTGAATGTGTGTGTAACTACGGAGGACGAAAAATACTAATTTTGGTTAACACACGCAATAAAAAAGAGACATTATTTATGTTCCTTTGGCGAATCCATATTTGATAAATTTCATAGTAGCAGGAGGAGCTCTTTTAAGCTTAGCGCAAAACACATTACGAAAATGCGATTTTCCATAACCCTCGCTTTAAAAAATCCTTTAATCTAAAAAAATACATGGAATTTAAAATATAAATATGTATAAATTCTGAACAATGAAGAATGGAACTAAACATTCAATAGTATTTTTTATAGGTAAGTGATTTTTTGGAATTTATACTGATTTTTTATACTCGTTATGTTAAATTTCGTTTATTTACTTCAAATATTTTAAAAGAAAACCGATTTAAAAAAACAAATATTGCATAATTTGTTATTAAATCTGTTATTTTTTTTTAAATTTTGGTCTTTGCTCTTTTAATTGAAAAAAATAATTAGGGTTTGATTTACATTTTTCAAGTAGTTATAAGCTTTGAAAAGATAGTAAGTTGAATTATTAGTTCTTATCACGTCATTTTTTTAATGGCCGCTTCTGATACACCTAGTTAAACACCGGATCTAAATAGGTAGTGGTTCGAGCTCTCTAATAGAAGTAATGCTTTCTACTTAGCGTAAAGCATTACTATGCGTGATGAGAATGGAATTCTCTTGACAACGGGTAATGTAACCATATAATTTCTCTTACCTGCGTAGTTTAAGAGACTACTTAGAGTAAAAATTACTGATTGATGTACAAGCGTTCGGGTTTCAATCTCAGTCCGGTACACTCACCATGTCTAGTCACATCGAGATGCCGTGATATGGCGAAGCAGCTGTTTAGATGTTTCTCTCTGATTCTGTGTGTGTGTGTGTGTGTGTGTGTGTGTAATATATACCATTTAAGGCATATATTTCTTATAATACAGTCAAAATTGTTATGAATAATAAGCTCAATTATCGCCTTCAGAGCATTCATACTGTATTTTTTTAATGAAATAATCATGATTCTGGATTGACTTTTGTCGTAATTGGAATGAAAATTTACATAATCTATCTATCTATCTATCTATCTCACTTGTCACTCTATCTGTCTGTCTGTCTCTCTCTCTCTCTCTCTCTCTCTATATATATATATATATATATATATATATATATATATATATATGTCAACTGAATTAAAGGAATAAATTATAAGATGGTCAACATCATGAATTTTGGCATAAAGTTTTGCCATTTATTCTCTATATCGCTCTGTAATTATATTGAGCTTCTTAAATAAGGGTTGGTATATATTATAAGAAAATATATTTCTACAGAAGTGATTGCCTGTCTAGCCGCACTGATGAGCTGTGAAACAGCGAAACAGTGCTGCTGTATGTGGATGACTATAATGCTCCTTATCTTGAGTTGAGCATTTTGAAAAGTAATACACGAATTACCATTTGCATATAAAGCGATGCTCTTTGTGTAAACAAATCGAGCTTAGGTATTTCAGACAATGTCAAAACATCGTTAATTCACGACTCTCACAGCAGCCGCTGATTAGCGTAATAGTTAGGAGCCTTGACTGTCGTACAGGCGGTCGGGTTTCAATTCTGGCTTGAGGTAGTTGCCTGTCTAGCCACACTGATGAGCTGTAAAATAGCGAAACAGTACTGTATGTGGATGACTATATCTATAATATAAAGCTGTGTGTGTGTGTGTGTGTGTGTGTGTGTGTGTGTGTGTGTGTGTGTGGTCACGAATAGGCTTCTATATGGTGTACTATTTTAAAAAACTGATTTCATATAATGATAGAAGATTTATCGAGACACAGGAATGGGTATGTTTGATCTGGCAGAACGGTGATTCATCAAAATTGTGGGGTCTGCGTTCACGCCTGGTTCACAAAGTATAGAAATAAAAAATTTAAAAATAAAAAACAAACGTTTACAAGTGTTTTTGATATAGATGTACACAAGAATACTTTGATAAGTATGTTTTAACTTAAATAGGGATGGTATAATAAAATTGTGTGGTCTGCATTCGCGCCTGACCTCCAAAGAATGGAAATAGGCACACACTTTAATAAAGACTTTTCATATCTATCTGCATAAGTATACTTTGATAATTATGTTTCAGTTTGAAGAAAGATGGTATAATAAAATTATGGGGTGTTCATTCGCACCTGACCTCCATTGAATGGAAATATGTCACAAAGTTTAACAAGGTTTTTTAATATAGATCCACAGAATATTGTGATAAGTGTTTCAGTGTGAACAGGTATGGTATAATAAATTATGGGGTTTATCTATTTTATTTTTACTTTCATCATATTTTGCTTTGGTTTTGATACCCCCAAATTCGAAGCTATCTCATTACAACCCTTCCTTTTCATAACCTATCATACTTTCATAAATCAGAGTCTATTTTCTGCAGGCTGTTTTTGAACCCAGTCAACGACGGGTACTTTTGCTAGTATATATATATATATATATATATATATATATATATATATATATATATATATATACACACACGAATGATGGAACGATTCCAATATTTTCCTGATTTCGATACAATTACCGATTCTGTTTTTACTTCTCAATTCCGATACAATTCCCGATTCAGATTCTTTAAAAATTTCCTTCTATGTACTTGTAGATTTTTTTGTCATTTTAATTTTAAATTACCGTAAAAAGACAATGTATTATTTATATATATCTCCTCAAATGTAAAACGAACACATTTGGAGTAATTTACAGATTTTAATTGTACTTGAAATTTAAAACCAATAAATATTTATCATTTTATCATTAGTACCAGCAATGTAAAAATAGGTTTTAAATAAAATAAAACCAAAAAATTAACTATATATATATATATATATATATATATATATATATATAGTAATTTATAAAATATATATGGCGATTAAGCTACACTGAATATTCTGCATTTCATCGACTGTAGGATTCGTCAGGCTTATGCGCGAATTCTGGAAAGATCTACCTAAAACCACTAACCTAGTTCTAAAACAGCCCCTTTGTTCGATAAAATGCATGCCCATTGGCTGATAGGAAGGGGCGCGGTGGATACTAGAAAGCTGATTGGCTAACTAGAAATCCTCAACATATATAAAAACAAGAAGCAACCACAGAATTCGCGCATAAGCCTGACGAATCCTACAGTGGATGAAACGCAGAATATTCAGTGTAGCTTAATCGCCATATATATTTTATAAATTACTAACTAACTCTACCTACGTATTGAGCACTTTTGAAGTAAATACTTAAAGTTTACGCATAAATCCATACTTTCGTATATTAAATTTATGTAAGTAAATGAAGTAGTTATTTATATATATATATATTGGTGTGGGCGTGTGTTAAAATCACACAAATGCTCTAGCGTCACATATAGTTTCTCCCAATCTAATCAACCTCACGTGCACATCGTGAGCTCTGCCATGCTAACGGGGCTCTGGTGAATGGTGAGTGTTCAGTGCGAGAAAACTGAATCCCCACTGCTTTGTGGGATAAGGTTTTTGAACCAAAGGTTAAGTTTGAGGTAACCCTGACAAAAACCTCCAGAGAAGCTTAGGCCCTGTTGACTGTGGCATTCATGACCCACCGACGTGTGGACCATGCTCTTGTGCCCAGCTACCTAAGTTCCAGTCATGGGTAAATGACATTAGCGGGGTAGAAGGAGCTCCTGTAAGCTGTGGTTGAGGCAATTCTTCTAGGAGGGGACAACTCTTATGAGAAATCTGCGATCAAAGCAATTACCTGTCATCTTGCAATGGCTTGTCATTGGGTTATTATTGCGGAGACTTAGAAAGTGGCACTCGTGTTATACAAGCGCTTGTCACTTTAATACAACGATGTACAGATATTACTTGAGATCTATCTTTTATCTTTTTCTATCTTATCTTTATCTGTCGTTCATTTCTATTGCAAGTCCTATGGCGAGGGAGGAGTGGCAACGTGTACAGACTTGACCAGTTGGAGGTACACAGTTACAAATCTGCACAGAGGCGACAGGAACCCTATCTTAACGTTGTTGTTGGGCCTTCACATGACAGAGGCCAACTCCGGTGGGTGTTCCTGTGACTGAGCAGCTCTATTCAGGGAGAGCACTGCTCACCCAATGTTTTGAGAAAGTGCTAGAAAAGGTGCACTAAAAATTGTCTGTCATACTCTCGCTGGTTAGTTTCCTGCGGCTAACGGCGGTTCATGTAAGCAGGAAGAAAACAAAACTGTATCTCCAAAAAGGAGTAAAATTCAATTTATGCTGTTGAAATGTATGTACTCTTCTTGATAAAGCGTCATCCAACCGTCCAGAGCGCAGGACAGCACTTGTCACTGCAGAGCTACGGAGACTTGATATAGATATTGCTGCTCTGTCAGAGAGCTGTCTCTCAGGAGAAGATCACATGGCAGAGGTATCATCAGGCTACACTCTCTTCTGGATTGGTAAACCGGAGGGTATCTGTAGAAATGGTGGAATCGGTTTTGCGATTAAAACATCCTCGGAACATCTATGGAATTTCCTTCCAGTATCTGTCATAGCATCATGAAACTTTGTGTTCCTCTCTCACATAACAGATTCATCTCTAGTCTTTCAGTCTATGCACCAACTCTTCAAGCAAATGTCTCTGCGCTCTGTTATTGCATCTACACCAATTAATGAAAAACTTCAATGCCCATGTTGGGAAAGACTATGAGACCTGGAGTCCTCTTGGCCGCTATGGTATCGGTACCATGAATGAAAAAAAATCGGTATCGGTACCATGAATGTTAATGACGTTAAGCTACTAGAATTGTGTTCCGAATTTAATCTTGCTATCTGTAACACTTTTTTCGCCGTAAACTGAAGCACAAAGCTACTTGGATACACCCACGTTCAAAGCATGGTCACTTAATTGACTTCATCATAACTCGAAAACACGACCTTCGAGATACATATACTGTTTTGTCATGCATAGTGCTGAATGTGACCCTGATCACAAGTTCGTGAGAGGAAAGTTTAATTTACGAATCTGTAAGAAAGTTCGTCATAATGGTGTTAAGATGCCTAGCCCTATTGATGTCGCCAAGTTAAAGTTGCCTGAAGTTCAAAAGAGTATGGCGGAAAAGCTTGATAATCTTGCATTTGATGGTACATTGGTGAATTTTAAGACTCAGGTTTATTCTGCTGGTGCTGAAGTTCTTGGCTTCAAGAGGGATAAGAACAAGGACTGGTTTGACGACAACAATCTTGAAATTAATCAGTTGCTGATGAATAAACAGACAATTTATGAATCTTTACTTCATGAAAATCATTCTGATCATACAACTAATTTGCGACAATACAAAGAGGTCAAATCCACATTGCAACGTGAGCTAAGAAAAATGAAAAACCAATGGTGGATGAATATGACGGAGCAGATCCAAAAGGCGTTTGACACAAAAAAAATCAAAGGAATTTTATGAACTCCTGCGCTAAGTATTTGGTCCTCCTACCTCTTCAATATCTCCCCTGATGTCGAAAGATGGTTCTGTTGTCATTAAGAATCCAGAAAATATCTTGAAAAGATGGCAAGAGCATTTTACTTATGTGTTTCACAATCCCTCAGTAGTAGATGCTGATGCAATTGATAGCCTACCACAATGTGATATCATATTCAAAATGACTAATCTGATTGAGGTGCAGTTGGCTATTGCACAAATCAGCAGTGGCAATGCACCTGGTTTGAATGATGTTGTGTTGGAACTTCTTAGGATTGGAGGTGTAAATATTACAAATGATATCCTTGGTTTTGTTGAGGAAATCTGGGAAGGTGCTCCTGTTCCGCAGGATTGGATTGGTGACCCTGTTTAAAGGAAAGGGACAGAAAAATGTTTGTGATCACTATCGTGGGATCACGCTTTGGAAGCTGCTGGGAAAGTTCTCACACGACTTCTATTATTTTTATTCATTAATTTTTTTTATAACATTTTCACCCCAAACAAGGCACATCGCCACTTTGATGTAGGGGGCTACTATCAGGGACATAAGCTACAGGGGTACTGTGTAGGGAGTTGGGCAGCAAGATGTCGGTTCACGTTACACTTCCCCTTCTGCATGTTAATACAGTTGGGGAAGCAGGGTCCCGGAAGGGAGTTCCAAATCTAGTGGTTCTGGGGAAGAAACTACTAGAGTAGAAGGCTCTCTTACATCTAGGGATCTCTACTGGGAAAGGGTGGGATTTAGCTGCTTGTCGGGTCTTTCAGTGGTATTTACGTCGAGGGGGTACAAGTGCTTGCAGTTCGTCAGAGCATTCACCGTTAAAATACTTGTAAAACAGGCAGAGGGATGCAGCATTTCGTCGATGGGACAGATGACAGTTCAGGACCTATCAGGTTGGCGGCTCTCTTTTGAACTTTGTCTAGAAGCGAGAGACTAGTAGCAGATGCACCAGCTCAAATATGACAACAATACTCCATACATGGGCGAATGGTGGCCTTATAGAGGTACAAGATACTTTTGGACATTAGAAGCTTTCTAGCACGGCAGAGAGAACCTACCTTCTTCGCAGCGGTCCATGCAATACTCTCAATGTAATTGTTCCAACTCATGTTTCCTGTGAACGTTAGGCCGAGGGGTTTAAAAGATGTACTTCCAAATAAAGAGTCTTTGGCTATTGCTATTGATGGTAGAGAAGGTTTCTTGCAACTATTGAAGGAAACAAGTTTAGTCTTGGCAGCATTGAATGTGACCATCCATTTTTGTCTCCATTCCACTACAGATTGGAGGTCGTCCTCTAGTGTTTCTGCCATTTCTTTAGATATATGTTAATTTGTTTTCCTATCATGTCTGTTATAGAGTGTGGTGTCATCAGCATATATACCCATCTCACAAACAATTTTGTCAGGGAGATCATTTATGAATATTAGGAATAATAGAGGTCCAAGGATAAACCCCTGAGGCGCTCCCACATTTATATCATATTGTTTGGATGTATAACAGTCGAGGACAACCTGGATTTTTCTCTTCTCTAAGAAGGATTTAATTATGTTAAGTATTCTTCCAATGATACCGTATGATCTAATTTTCCTAAGGAGACCCTCATGCCATACCCTGTCAAAAGCCTAAGATATATCTAGAGCTACTGATCTACCCTCCCCTGCTTTGTCCAGTGAATGGTATATACGTTCAGAGATTACAGTTAGGATGTCTGGTGTGGAACGGGCCTGCCTAAATCCATATTGTTGGTTGGTCAGAAGTTTAGTATCTGTAAGGTGATTGACCAGAGCATGGTTAATTATGGACTCAAATATTTTGGCAAAAAGTGGAAAGAGGCTAATGAGGCGGTAATTTACTGGATCGGTTCTTCCGCCAGAATTCTTGAAAACTGGTACCATAGAAGCAGTTTTCCAGCAGGCAGGAAAGCAAGATTCAATAAGGCATTAAACAAGTTACTGGAGGATGTTTGTCCTTATGCTATTCCAGAGTCATAAAGTGGCTTTAGGTTTGGCAGAGGAACTATGGATATAATTTTTTCAGCCCAGCAAGTCCAGGAGAAATGTATTGAACAACAGATACTACTGTATCAAGTGTTTGTGGATCTAACCAAAGCATTTGACAACGTTAACAGCGATGCTCTCTGGTTAATCTTAGAGAAAGTAGGGTGTCTTTCAACCTTTGTTAGAATATTCAAGGAACTGCACAGGGACATGGAAGCTCAAGTCTCATTTGACAGAAAATTGTCTGATGAAATCCCAGTTGACAATGGTGTCAAACAAGGTGATATTCCTGCCCCTACTCTTTTCTCTATATATTTTGCTGCTCTACTTGCTCATGCGATTCGGGATTGCAATAGAGGTGTCATGTTAAAGTTTTGAACCACAGGTCGCATTTTTAATCTTAGAAGATTAAATGCCAGAACCAAGCTGCAGCATGTCTTGGTCAAGGAGTTACTTTATACAAAGAGTTACTGAGACTGATATGCAGCATATAATGGATAGCTTTGCTGACTCCTGCACTGCCTTTGGTCTGGGGATAAGTCTGTCTAAAACAAAGGTGATGTTCACTCCTGCACCGGGCCAGTCATACGTGGAGCCGAACATCATGTTCTGTGGTGCTAGACTGGGAGTAGTTGATTCATTTGTGTACCTTGGTAGTTCTCTGTTGAGGGATGGCTGTCTCGACACTGAAATCCACAGGCAAATTCAGAAGGCATCTGTAGCTTTTCGAAATTGGAGAAGAGAGCATAGTCTGATCGTGGCATCACAGATAGGACTAAGATCTGCGTTTACAAGATCTGTGTGCTAACCACACTGTTGTATTCATACTGAAGTCCTTGTGAGAGCATGTTGCTCTAGTGTTGAGACCCTTGTAATCAGATTTCACATGCGTTGGGTGGGCCACTTGGTACGAGTGAAAGATTGTAGGCTGCCAAAACAAATTTTTTATGGGGAGCTGGAAAATGGCAAGTGCCCTCAACACAAGCCTAAGAAGATGTTCAGGGACTCTACAAAGAGTAACTTGAAAGTCTTACAGATTGACATCGGCGCATGGGAAGAACTTACTCTGCAAAGGACGAAGTGGTGAAAGCTTGTATGTGAAAGTTGTGATGCTCTAGAGAAAAGAAAGCAAGCCCACAGCAATCTGAAGTGAGAGCTTCGCAAAGGTTTAATTGATGATCTTAACCATGACACACAGAGCTGGAAATGCGACACTTGTGAATGAAAGCTTTTGTCAAAAGCTGGCTATGTCAACCACCTTAAGTTGCACAAAACTCCTGTTCAGGTCAACTTTGCACCTATTAGTTCGAACCAAACGCTCTGTTTAACATGCAGCAAAGTTTGCAAGTCAACTGCTGGTCTGAGAAGACATGTGATTGTTCATAGGAATACCCTTCAATCTCCAGAGGAAGTCAACTCGATGGAAATTGCTCAATTTGTATGTCACATCTGCTTCAAGATGTGCAAATCTGCGGCAGGAGTGCAGTCATCTGAGATGGCATGGACGACAAGATTGGGAGAACTCAATGTGACGGTGATCATCTGGAAAGATGCAGCAATCATCATATATATATATATATATATATATATATATATATATATATATATATATATATATATATATATATGAGAACAATAGGAATGGGAAATGAAGTCACAAAAACTATATATTGGTGAATATAGATTGGTTCATTTATTCAATAAGGGAATACAAACAATTAGTTCTGGGATAGAAGGACTCTTTATGCCAAGCATTTCAAAGTCTAAATCTACTCATCCAAAGAGTAGAGAAGATGCTAGGTAACATAGTGGGGATGCGGTGTCTAGCGTGGGATTCATTAGGAACGAAATCGATCAAATAAAATTATAGATATATATATATATTTCAATTATGCAATTAATAGAAGTTTACTAGGCAAAGTCCAATATAAGTATTAGTGTTTATATTCATCCCAACCAAATAAAAAAGCTCAATACGACAGCAATAGGAAGTAGAGCTTAATACGAGAAGCATAAATGAAAATAGTAAACCAAAATTTCCATGTAAAATTTATTTTTCGACAGAATAGCTCCAATAGATAAAGATGGTTATAATATCCTTATTCCACAGAGTTTCAAAGAATACAAAATTCTTCTCTTCAGTGGGAAGAAGCGAGTTAGCAAATTATATATATATAGCAGAACTAAAAATTTGATGGTTTTAGCATTTGATGGTGGTTATAGAATGAAAAATAATGTTTGTAGAATGTTTGTCAAAGTTGGAAGCAGTAAGGCTGACATCTTTGCTTCTTACTTGACATTGATATTTGAATTTCTGTTTTTTTTTTTGTTTTTTTTTATACATGGGTGTCACCACTTATCAAGGCCCAGATTTAACCTCATCCCTTAACGGATTGTTGGATTATTCAACTCAATCACATAAGATTGAATTATCCCTTAATTTTACCGTTGTCTTTTGAGACTGTTTGAAATTCAGAAAACAAATATATACTTCCTTCACTTCTTGATATCTACAAAATACTATATTGCACCTTGGAATTATTCATTCCGGTTTGATTTTTTTTTTGTCTATTTCTTTATTCACCAAACATTATTCTGCATTCTATGACCAAAACCATAAAATGCAGTTTCATAAAATGCTAAAACCAGCAAATTTTTGGCTCTGCTTTTTATATAATTTGCTAACTCATTTCTTTCCTCTGGAGAGAAAAATTTTTGCATTCTTTGAAACTCCATGGAACGAGGATATTTTAACTGTCTTTATCTACTGGAGGTATTCTGTCGAAAAGTAAATTTTACATGGAAATTTTGGTTTACAGTTTCCATTTCTGTTTCTAGTATAATTGACTGATAATTGGAATGAAACATTTACAGTACTGTAAATTTTTCATTTCAATTATCACAAAAAGTAAATTCACCATCATTTTTCAGGGACTGGAGGTTCAAACTGAAGTGCTTTAAGCTTAATGGATATTACACGATCCAAAGGTTTTCATATGTAATTCCAGGCAATCACACACACACACACACACACACACACACACACACACACACACACACACACACATTATTTAATTCAATTTAGGTAAATAAAATTACCATAAGTCACTACAATAAATTTTCTGTTTAGGTCTTAAAAGACATTGTCAGGTGGCAAGAAAGCTCTAGTCTTAATCAAGGCTATCATTTTAGACCGAAACAGTAAATTTATTGTAGCGACTTATGGTAAATTTGTTTACCTGAATTGAATCAAATGATATCTTGTCCTTTTTTAATTGAGCACTATCAACAACCTTGTTGAAATTCAATGGTGTTTACATTTGGATTTTTAACCTTGAATATATATATATATATATATATATATATATATATATATATATATATAAATAATTATTTACTATAATAATTATTAAATACCTTCAGACACTAGTGTTTCATCCTTTTGGAAATCATCAGTACAGTGCAGTGTAGATTCAAACCCTGTAACAGAAGCCATCTCTGGCTTCATTAGCACTGACCCAATCTATTTAGCTACTGTTAACCGCGAGAAATACTGTCAATATTTAAACATTTATTATTTTAAATGCTTTTTAACGTCCGTCAGAGTGATCTTATATATATATATATATATATTGTTACATCCTTGGTCCGGGTTTTAATGCACAACAGTAACTTTAACTCCAGCACACAGACTTAGGATTAATGCATGCACCTGGCTTAGAGAAGGGTAAGGGAATTTACCACCAGGGACGGCTACTTGGCTGGTTCCCAATCCAGTCGAGTGTAAGCAAATTTAAACGTCTATCGAATTTTTCCGAGTCTCTAATCAGACAGTGAAAAGCAAAGCATGCAAAAAGGAGGCAAAATAAATTTCAATATGAAATAATGAGGAGGGCAGAGGCAGAAATATAGTTTATGTATTCTTTGTTTTATATATAGGTTTTATTTATCCTTTTTTTTATGTATAAAAACAAATAAACAAACAAACAGAAAATAACCCAGGATTGAAAGTGGCAAAAGAAAAGAGTTCATTGATGATGGAGAAGAAAGAGTGGTCGCCATTAATTCCAGAGGAAAAGAGTGAGGATTAGTTCTGAGATGGGATCAACAGTTTGTTTAATGGTCCATCCACACGGTGAACTCCGGTCGAATATTTTCTGGATTGCAACAACACAAAAGTCTTTTTGGTGGGAGATAGACAAGGAGAAAATTCAGAAACCTGTATCTCATGCGATTCCAAATCGAAGATCCTTATTACCACATGTTGCATTTCTTTTTTTTCTTTTTTGGAAAGTTTCATTATCTTCTTCATTTTTTTTTTCTTTTCGGAGCCCAGTAAAAAAAAAAAGAGAAACATTCGTCGCTCTTCATGGCTAACTCAGATTCAATGTTTTTTTTTTCTTTTTTTGTTCATTGCCTCTGATTCTATAAGCTGAGAAAACAAAAAACAGCTCCTTCTCTTGGTGAAACGCGAACACAGACTCCTATTTTTTCTCTCTTCCTTTTCCTCCCTGCCTCTTGGCTGCAGCTGCTGCTGCTGTTCGTGTTCCCTACTACCTTTGCATGGCTTCGCGTTGATTCAAAAAATAATTTGACCCCAGCAGCGTCGCAGTCGTTCGGTTTGCCATCGACTTATGTCCACTGTTTGACTTGCGTCCACTCTGGGGTCTCAGTTTTTTCTCTGGCCTTCAGATCGTGGCAATATATATATATATATATATATATATATATATATATATACCAAGTTCTAGATTCAAGAGAGAAAACTCACAAATTTAACAAGGTTATCAAGAGTGCTCAATGAAAAACTGCAAGGTATATTTTTATTGACATAGACAAAATTACATGGTCGTGATTAGGTAAAAGTTTGGTTTCCAAAAGTAATGCCCCCATATTTTTCCCTGCCAGAATAGATCAGAGGGGATTGAAAATTGCATTGTTATCATGACTAAACTTATGCATTTAGGACCTGAAAGTTTCAACTCTCTGTTGCAGATATTGATGGTTGGAGGCTCTTTGACAGAAACCTCTGTTATGAACATGCATCAAAAGCAAAGATGCACTATTGAATTCCTGGCAAAAATGCATTGACAATGTAGAAAAATACATTTTGGAGTACAAAATGTGGCTCGTTTTAATGGTACCACTCCCGTTTTTGTAGATGTTCAGCATTTTGAGTTAAAAATATAAGAGGTTTTACTTTTGGAACGAACTTTGTATGACAAAGCACATCCATTGCTCATCACTAGAAAAAGTGCATTCAGAATGCTGGTGACTATGCAGAAAAATACATTCTGGAGCACAAAAGGTCGGCCGTTTTAAAGGTACTAAACCCGTCATTTTAGCTCTTCAACATTTTGAGTTTAAAAAAATGGGGGCTTTACTTTTGGAACAACCCTTGTACAATTTGAATATCTATCTATCTATCTATCTATCTATATATATATATATATATATATATATATATACGAGCAAACAGTTAATAAAACATGTTAAAAAACACTTTGAAAAAGAGTTAAAAACATTTAATCTGAAAAGGAAACACTACATAAGTGGATAGTCCTTAATCCGCGGAGTTTCGAAGAAATACTTTCCTTCTCATCAGAGGGTAGGAATTAGAAAAATGCAAGATCGGATTTTGCATGCAAAAGTATTTGATGAAACAACAAATAAGTCAAAGATCTTACTTGATAATAAAAAAGTGAAGCAGAGGGAATATGGTGAAGAAAAGGATGATTACACGTGAATGGATAGTCTGGTGGAAGATAAATAATCCAGTGACGGTAAAATCCAAATATATAACTTCAAGAAAGTTAATTGAATTTCCATTTGCACAAGTAAAATCCGATCCTGCATTTTGCTAATTCCTAACTTCTGATGAGAAGGAAAGTGTTTCTTTGAAACTCCGCGGATTAAGGACTATCCACTTATCAAGTGGTCCTGGATATGACCTTAAACTGTATCCAATGGTGAAGCCCCAGCTTGCGGGCTTTGGGGAGTGTGGAGCCACTCTTTAATTGCCATTGCTCCCAGGTCCACTCTGACCCGGTGCGGTAGTACCTGTTAGGGTCCCAACTATGGGTTAAATAGAAACAGACTTGAAAACACCAAATATATTCTATTAAAAAATTTTTCTTCAAAATCTTTGGATTCGGCATTAAATAACCTGAAAAGGGTTGATATGCCGTAAAACAAAAACAACCAACCAACCAACCACTTATCAAGTGTTTCCTTTTCAGATTAAATATATCTATAACTTTTTTTCAAAGTGTTTTTTAACATGTTTTATTAACTGTTTGCTCGTATTATAAGCTCTATCTCCTATTTGGTTTTATCGAGCTTTTACATCTGGCTGAGATAACTTTATAAATATTAATTCTTTAATATTTATATGATACTTTTATTTTACCATCTTTGATCATTTTGGTAAACTTAATTGTAATTTTTATTTTATATATATATATATATATATATATATATATATATATATATATATATATATATATATAACACCCACACATACATATATGAATATGGGTTAAGGAAATTAAAATAACCCCTTCTATATATTCCTTTTGTCAAACAATAAATTCTTAAATCGAATATATGTCTCTATATGTTGTTTTTTCAGAATTTAAAATTGAACCACGAAACATATATTGCTCTATTCTTAAATATTGAGCTTTTCCTTTTTGGCTAGGATCTCCTTGAAAATATTGCTTCAAGTAATATCTATCAGGATTTTTCATCTGAATTCTCTCAGTGTCTTATCTCGCCTATATATATATATATATATATATATATATATATATATATATATATATATATATATATATATATATATATTCAAGCAAATATTATTAAATACAACGGAGACATTTTGTCTTATAATTCTTTTTTTTAATTTTTCAATTTTTCGTATTGTCTTTTTTGTTTCAAAATCAAAAATATTAATAAAGGATCCATACATGTTACTGTTACGAGCGCTTTCGATTCGTCCACAAATCATCATCAGGTGTTAAAAATACAGGATTGCAAAAATGAGGATTAAAAATGAAAACTAAAATATATATAGTCCGTGATGAGTTAAAATAAAAGTCGATTAAGAATAAAAGTCGATTAAAAATTCGAGTGTTAAAACCAGCAAGTTCGTAGACACCATGTACGAAGTCCGTCCAACACAGACTACGCAAGACATTTCAGAACGTTGCTGCTTTTTTGAAATGCAATGTCATTTATATTAGGTTGAAGAGTTCTAATGTACGACGCTTCAAGAATCTTTAATTTTTTTACATTATTTTCCCGTTGTATAATTTTTGTGTTGTCAACGAGGACCTTTCTAACATTGGAGGGGGACAGCTATGTTCTTTTTTTAAATGTTTGTAAATCGCGCTTGTGTCGTTAAGGTGCATAGTTATTCGCCGGGACAACGTTGTTGTTGTATGCCCAATGTATGTATTATTTTTGGAGTTACATTCTCCAATAGAGCATTTAAATTTATACACTACATTGGTTTGTTCCAACGTTTTTATCGCCGGTGAAGAGTTGTTTTTAACCACAAGGTTTTGTGTTCGAAATTTCCTATAATAGATAATAAATTTAATTTTAAAATTACTGTCGACAGGCGTCAAGTATCTTCGTATAATATTTTTTATTGCATTTTCTTCGATTCTGAAATTAGGCGTCATTTGATTTTGGTAAAATATATTAATGGGGTTTGCATTGCGGTGTTGGCTAACGTTATTATTCTGGTTATCTATCTCTCTCTATATATATATATATATATATATATATATATATATATATATATATATATATATATATATATATATATATACTAGCCATACCCGGCCAAGCGTTGCTGTGGCTCAGTTTGTTAAAATGGAACACATTCCTCATAAAAAATTGCATTTTGTATTGTTTATTTATTTTATTATTTTGCAATTTTTTTTTATCAATAAAAGTTGTTTTTTTTCCACAAGAAAATGTGAATTTTTTTACCATAAATTGTTAGGTGAAAGTTTTTTTTTTTTTCAGGAAAACTTTTTTAAAAGAAAGTTGGCAGTAAGCATTTCTTTTTGAAAACAGAATTTTTATTATAAAAAGAAAAGATGAATGTTTTATATGAACACTGTAAATAGTTAGGTGAAAGTAGAGAAAAGTTAGATTTTTTTTTCAAGAGAATGTACAAATTTTTTTTGTCAATAGATGTTAAGAAAATAAACGGAAAAATACTCCCATCATTAATTAATTCTGCAAAAAAATAAATAAAATGTTGGTTTAGTGTTTTAACATTTGAACAACGCTCGGTTGAATTCGTTGATTGCTGGTTGAACCCTAAACTAATTGGAATCCGGTGCGGGGAGGGGGGGGGGTCAAATTCTGCATGAGTACCATTCTTTTTAATTTTGTCTTTTGTTCAATTTTTTGTGTGGGCTTTTAGCGCTAGAAAACTAACAAATTTAACCAAAATGCAAAAAATTCAACAATTAAATAATTTTAATAAGTGCCCAGCTCCTAATACAAATCCTAGTAAATCAATCCCCCTTACTGGAAACACTGAAAGGAAGGACGAAACCAAATTATTGCCAGTATGTTTGGGAGAGGTTCTATAGGTGTATCAGAGAGTGGCCATTAAAAATGATGATCAAAACCTTAATAATTCAACTTACTATTTTTTAAGCTTATAACTACTTGCAAATATAATTCAAACCCTAATTTTTTTTTCAATTAAAGGAGCAAAGACCAAATTTTAAAAAAATAACAGATTTAATAGAGAATTATGCAATATTTGTTTCTTTAAAGCGGTTTTCTTTAAAAAAATATAAAGAAAATCAATATATTTTGACTTGCTTATAAATATATGTATATATATGCCAAAAAATCACTTACCTAAAAAAATATTATTAAATGGGTAGTTCCATTCTTCATTGTTAAGAATTTATCCATATTTATATTTTAAATTCCATGTATTTTTTAAATAAAAGGATTTTTTAAAGCGAGGGTCCTAGAAAATCGCATTTTTGTAACATGTTTTGCACAAAGCGTTAAATAGCTGCTGCTGCTAAACTGAAATTTATGAAGTATGGTTTCGTCCAAGGGCATAAATAATGTCTCTTTTTTATTGCGTATGTTAACCAAAATTACTATTTTTCATCCTCCGTAGTTAAAAAAGAAATGCACATTCACTTATAAGTTTTCCCCCTAGAACAAAAATCCGCTTCATCGATTTAAAAAAAATTCTTTTAATGAAATACACGAGTTTTTGATTGATATATTTTAATACTTCTTCATCAACTATTTTTTTTTAATATCTAAAAAAAGAAAACATTCAATGAGATAGAAAAATTTGCCGTCAGCGTCTGGTATTTACTTGACGATGTAAGCATAACATGAGCTTTCATTAAAAAAAAAATCAACGTGTTTAAAAAAAAAAAAGGTTTTACACTTTGGACTTTACAGGTAAATTTCCAAAAAACTAATCTTTTTTTGTTTTAAATTGGAATATTTTCTTTATTGATCTTTTATCTTCAATTTGTGATGTATAAAACTTTGACACATAAATTAATTATTAAAATTTTAATAAACATTTCGAAATGGGGGTGTGAATTTGAAAAAAAAAACGTTTGTCTAAAATATTATATTTGGTTTATTGGAAAGAGCATAAAATTTCACATTGACCCTGAAAATATCGTAAAAATTGAACCAATAAAAACATTTTGATAGATTTTTAAAGTTTGAAAATTGAAAAATATTTAAGTCATAAAATTCTATTGATTTTATTACGTAAAAAAATGGCTGTATGAAGGCACGCCGGCATTTTGAAAACATTTTGTAAACACTGTTTTTTTTTAAATAAAAAATAATATTTCTATTATTTTTTAAACAACTTTAATAGTTTATTTTGAAAGTATATTCCATATAGAAAATAAACAACTCACTTTAAAAAGAGAAATTACGAGTTTTTTTTATATTTTATTCGCAGTTTTCTGTTAGGGGTGTCAAAAATTCCTCCAAATTTCTGATACATCTAGAGTTTCTATTCTCTTTTTTTCTTTCTTTCTTTTTTTTCAATATTTTAAGCAGATTTGTCACTCAGCTAGCAGATTTGGTGCTTCTACACTTCTTTGCCGATATTGGAGACGCCATTTTTTTCACGCATTTGCTATCCAAATCTAGGGGAGACATCATTATATGGCCGAACGATTGCTTCCGGAAAGGGAAAGAATAAATTTACCAAAATTTACATTTATTACTTCCGGAAACGTCGTTACACCCCTAACACGAAACTGCGAATAAAATATAAAAATCTCGTAATTTCTCTGTTAAAAGTGGGTTGTTTATTTTCTTTATGGATTATACTTCCAAAATAAACTATTAAAGTGTTTTTAAAAGTAATAGAATTTTTTTTTTAAACAGTAATGAATTTTCCGAACTCAATATTTTTCAATTTTTAAACTTTAAAAATCTATCAAAATTTTTCTATTGATTCTATTTTTACGATATTTTCAGGGTCATTGTGAAAATTTATGCTCTTTCCAATAAACTGAATATAATATTTTAGACAAATGTTTTTTTTTTAATTTACACCCCCCCCATTTTCAAGTGTCTATTAAAAAGTAAATAATTAATTTGCTCACCGAAAAGTAAATAATTAATTTACTCACAAATTGAAGAGAAAAGGTCAATAAATAATATATTCAAATTTAAAACAAAAAAACAGTGTTTTTTTAGAATTTTACCTGTAAAGTTTGAAGTTTAAAACCTTTTTTTTTAAACCACGTTATTTGTTTTTTCTTTTTTTTTAAATGGAACCCTGGTACTTGCTCCTTTAATTGAAAAAAAATTAGGGCTTGAATTACATTTTTCGAGGAGTTATAAGCTTGGAAAGACAGGGGGTCGAATAATTCACGCCTCCCATTTTGAAATGTCTATTACAAAGTAAATAATTAATTTATGTACCAAAGTCTTATACATCACAAATTGAAGAGAAAAGGTCAATAAATAATATATTCAAATTTAAAACAAAATAAAAGTACTGTTTTTTTTTTTTTTTTTAGAAATTTACCTGTAAAGTCCGAAGTTTAAAACCTTTAAAAAAAAACACTTTTTTTTTTTTTAATGAAACCTTGATCCTTGATCCTTGCTCCTTTAATTGAAAAAAAAAATTAGGGTTTGAATTACATTTTTCGAGGAGTTATAAGCTTGGAAAGATGGGGTGGAATTATTCACTATTTTCACGAAATTTCTGATACACCTACGGAAACGATAAATTAAACTAAATAAATTTACCAAAATTAACATTTATTACTCCCTTAAACTAAAACTATCATTTATTACTTCCAGAAACTTGGTAAACCGATATTACTGAAGAAAATGAATCTTGACAATTCAAAAAAAAATATTTTAAATTATTTATTTATTCGACCCCCCCCAAAAAAAACAAAAGACAAAACAAAACACACAAACGAAAAAATAAACAAAAAAACAAACAAACTAATAAATGTTTTGCTTTTGTTTTGGTTTTCAAATGGCGCTCGCCCAGGTTAAACTATTATGAATATGTCATTTCAATTTTCTGTTTTTAATAATAATAAAAAAATTGTTCCATGAAAAACTTTCCCGTTCTCATCAATTAAATCGAAACATTTTCAATTAAACAATTACGGATATATGTTCTCCTTCACTTTCTTTATTTACTTTTAAAGCAACATTGGACTTTTATAAAATAGTTTTTTTTTTGTTTTGTTTTTTTTTCGAACAAATAAATAATTTAAAACATTTTCTTGAATTGGCAAGATTCATTTTCTCCAGTAATATCGGTTTACCAAGTTTCTGGAAGTAATAAATGATAATTTTAGTTTAATTTAACGTTTCCGGAAGTAATAAATGTTAATTTGGATACATTTATTCTTTCCCTTTCCGGAAGCAATTGTTCGGCCATATAATGATGTCTCTCCTACATTTGGATAGCAAGTGCGTGAAAAAAAAAAATGGCGTCTCCAGTTTCTGCAATAAAGTGTAGAAGCACCCCAGATTTTTATGGGTCGCTATTTTTGCCATAAATTGTTAGGTGAAAGTTGTTTTCTTTTCAGGAAAACTTGTACTTTTTTAAAAAAGAAAGTTGGTAGTAAACGTTTCTTTTGGAAAACAGAATTTGGTACTCCTTGGGCGTTGAGTTCCATGGCGACCAGCATAAAAAGCATGCATCGTTCCCTTTCTGACGCAAGCGCACGTAACACTTTTTTTTATTTACTGACGTTGTCGTAGTAACTAAATGATTATTTGTCACATTATTTATTTTGAAAAAAAGTTTTACTCTTTATGAATATTAAAAGAAAAATTACTAAACATTTATTAATAATGCCTCACTTTTACAGACATTTGTTTTTAAATTTCTTTTTATATGACGACTTTTATCGAGTTTTTTTTTAAATAGCATTTGCGGATGGGTATGCTGACATTTGTTTGTTTAATTTCTTTTTAAATGACTTTTATTTTAATAGCATTTCCGGAAAACGAAAAAAATAACTAAGCCATACTGACAATTTCTCAGTATCTTGACTTTGATAAATAATATATATATTTACTATAATAATTATTAAATACCTACAGACACTAGCGTTTCGTCTTTTCGGGAATCATCAGTGCAGGATGTCACAATTAACACCGAACGATAGATCCAAACCCAGCAACAAAAGCCATCTCTGGCTTCATTAGCAAGAACATAATCTATTCAGTCACCGTTAATCGCGAGAAATATTGTAATTTAAATATTTTTTTTTTTTATATTTCTTAAAGTCTGTCAGAGTGATCTAATCATTATATGATGATCTGCCTATATATATATATATATATATATATATATATATATATATATATATATATATATATATATATATATAGCTTGTCACGACCGGCTTTCGCTGGGGACTACGATCGCGTTCGCGTGACAATGCTAAAAAAAAATAAATAAAAATATGTCCGGGTTTGGCTCGTTCAGGGGTTAACAAAAGTGTGTGGGGAGGGGGAATTCTTCTGGTTGGAACACCGTACGCAGAAAGTTAACAAAGCAAGCAGAGACAACTCGAAGGACCGAAGGTTGATTTTAAAATGAGAATTTATTAAACAAATAAACAAATAAACAAAAAAATAAAGATAACATATAAATGGGGGTTGGGATTAAACTTAAGATATTAATACGAGCAGAGGGAGAAAACAATTTTAGCAGTTGGCAAAAACAAGACAAGAGAAGAAAAAGGGGCTGACTCACAATGGCGACCGCTTTGGGGTATAATCCAGCTAGCGTCTCCAGCAAGGAATAAGACAGTTTTTTTTTATGGACGAAGGATTGGTGTTCTCTTTTTAGCGACAACTCAGATAGTCCTTATGAACAAGTCATTGTAGTTGTTGTCTTTCCTTCTGATGTAGTCCGGCGAGACAACACAAAGTTTTCGTGAACGACTCGGTGCCGTTATTCCTTCCAAGATAATACACAGAGTCCCCGTGTCTCCCGTCTTTTCTTTCAGTTCCGTTCCAGCCTTTTAGCGCTCAATGGAAGGTTTCCGGTTCTTTTACCCGAATATAATACGTTTTTGATTCGGTTGTTTTTTTTTTTTTTCTTTTCCGTCTCTTTCTCATGACATACATTCACGGCTTGTAGTAGCAGGGATGACCGTTCGTTCGCACCCAAGGTGACTGCTCAACTGCCTGTATTTTCGGGTAGGTCATCACGCGTCCACCCCTCCTCTTCCCACTCACGTCGCCAACAAGTCTAAAACAAAGATGATGAAAAGGGATCTCTTCTCAAACTTTGCCAACCGCCGATACAAAAATAGAAATGATAAAATTTACTTTCTCCTTTACACTCGTTTAGAAGATGCCTTCAAATGGCTTACTGCGTATTTGTCACACCTCCCTACCAAAAAAAACGAAAAAGGACTACCTGTAGTACTTTTTCGGAATGCTGGGGACCGGTTTAGTTCTAACTAGACTTCCTTTTTTTTTAACTGCTATTGAAGCTACTCACGGGAATTCTATTTGAGCATATCAGACACGAGATAGGGTGTCCGCGCACAAGTTGTCGACGCCTCGGATATGTCGGATGTCCAGGTTATATTCCTGTAGGAACAGACTCCAACTTAATAGCCTTCTATTTTTACTCTTCATTCGATGTAGAAATGTAAGAGGGTTGTGGTCTGTGTATATGATGGTCGGTTGACTCGACGATGATATATATACGTCGAAGTGCTGTAGACTGAGGATGAGGGCTAAAGTTTCCTTCTCTACAGTAGAATAGTTCTTCTGGCATGAGTTGAACTTCCGAGAGAAATAACTCACAGGGTGCTCAATACCAGAAGGATCGGTTTGGAGTAGAACTGAACCGATACCATGGTCGCTGGCGTCAATAGCCAAGCGGAAAGGTTGTTGAAAGTCGGGAGCCCTCAGCACAGGATCGGAGCATAATAGCGATCTGATCTGTTCAAAAGACTTCTGGCAAGAAGAGGTCCATGTGAATTTGGACTTTTTAGACAACAGTTGGGTGAGAGGTGATGCAACGTCAGAAAAGTTCCGGCAAAACTTTCTATAGTAACCGGCCATACCGAGGAATCGCCTCAGGCTTCTAACATTAGTCGGGGCTGGGACATCTAAGATGCTTTGGATCTTAGCGTTGATTGGGGATATCTTCCCGTATCCTACAGTGTGCCCCAGATAGGTTACTTCCGCTTTTCCGAACTCACTTTTTGATAAATTGATAGTGAGGTTTGCCTGTAAGAGTCGGTCGAACACTTTCCCTAAGGATGCGACATGATCAGGCCAATTGTCATTATATATGACAATGTCGTCGATGTAGGTTTCGACGTTAGGCAAATCCCTCAGGCAATGATTCATCATCCTTTGGAATGTCGCCTGGGAATTTTTCATACCAAACGGCATAACCCGATATTGGTAAAGTCCTTGTGGGGTCACAAACGCAGAAATGCTCTTGGCGCGCTCAGTGAGGGGTACACACCAATATCCTTTTAACAGGTCCAGTTTGGTGATGTAAGTCGCCCTCCCCACTCTGTCAATGCAATCATCCATCCTCGGAATAGGATGTGAGTCTGTCCTTGTGACGGAATTCACCTTACGGTAATCCGTACAGAACCGAACAGAGCCATCCGGCTTAGCGACTAGGACGCATGGTGATGACCAACTGCTCTGGCTTGGTTCGATAATTCCATGCTCAAGCATGTACTCCACCTCTTGGCGTATCACTTCCGCCTTTTGGGGGTTAACGCGATAGGGATGTTGCTTGATGGGGGTAGCATTTCCAACGTCCACGTCGTGTTTGGTGATGGTCACTTGTTTGGGTGTATCCGGGAATAACTCACGGAAATCCCTAATGAGGTTTATCATTTCCTCCTTCTCGTTACAGTCCATATGGATGACCACAGGCGTGAGGTCGGCGAGAATGTCAGAATTTCGCAATCTCATAGGATGGTCACTTTTTCCTACGGATTCCTCAGGGGTATTAGTCTGGCTGTGTCCACAGTCAGGTCTAACAATGGCAAGGACAGGGTTACCCTCGTCCCTCTGGTAATAAGGTTTAATCATGTTTATGTGGCACATCTGGGTGGCCTTGCGGCGGTCCGGCGTTTTAACGACGTAGTTGAGATCGCTAGCCTTTCGGGCAATCTCATACGGACCGTGGAATTTGGCTTTTAGGGGTTGACCAGATATGGGTAACAAGACTAAGACCTTGTCTCCGACTTCAAAAGTTCGTGGGATGGTGTTCCGATCATACCGCCTTTTCATCTTTCCCTGGACCGATTTGAGCCTTTCTTGAGCGATCTCGCTTGTTTCTTGCAATCGTGTCCGGAAACGTGATACATAGTCGAGCAGTGATCTATTCTCGCGGCTCTCCTGCATCCATTTATCTTTCAGCAGTGACAGGGGACCACGCACCAAATGGCCGAAGACGAGCTCAAACGGGCTGAATCCCAGCGACTCCTGAGTAGCATCCCGTGCTGCAAACATTAAGAACGGAAGGCCTTCGTCCCAGTCACTGTGATGGTCGAAGCAATATGTCCGTACCATGCTCTTCAAAGTCGAGTGGAAGCGTTCTAGGGCTCCCTGTGATTGGGGATGGTATGCACTGGATTTTACAGTCGTAATACCCAGGCTACTCATGGCTTGCTGGAACACTTTTGACATGAAGTTTGATCCCTGGTCGGATTGCACTACCTTCGGCAGTCCAACCATGGAGAAAAAGGTGATCAAAGCTTTGGTGATTTTTCCAGCCGATATATTCCTAAGAGGTATCGCTTCAGGGAATCGAGTCGACGCACACATAATGGTTAATATATGTTCGTTCCCGCGTTTAGTCTTCGGAAGGGGGCCAACACAATCGACGAGGATCCGACAGAATGGTTCCTCAAATGCAGGAATCGGATGGAGGGGGGCATTGGGGATTCGCTGATTTGGCTTACCCACCATTTGACAGGTGTGACAAGTTTTACAATACCTCGCCACGTCCCTACAGATCCCTGGCCAATAGAAGTGCCTGGTAATCCGGTCATGTGTCTTTCGGTGTCTCATGGGCTGTCCTTAGCACCTCCTCCCTATATCCTCTGGGTAAGACTAACTGTTGTACAGTTGACCAGTCCTCGAGGGCAGGTGTATGTGAGGGTCTCCACTTCCTCATCAATGTACCATCTTTGACAAAGTACCCGGATGGTACCTTGTCCAGCTCCTCTTCGTCCAGTGCTTCTCTGAAAAGCGGGGCGATTTCGGAGTCTTTTCTCTGCTCATGGGCGACTGATGTCCATGAGACTGAGGTTTCCCCAACTACTTGTTCATCCCCGGTGCTGGGGTTTTTGTCTGGGGTCTCTTTAAGTTTAGGACTCACGTCTATCTCATGACCTAAACATGTTTGGGAAAGGTTGACGACTTCAGTTCCCCTACCGGCACTGTTTGTTTCAGCACGTTTTTCTCTGGCCTCCTTTTGGGCCCTCGCCCGAGTTACCACACATGCTGGGTATACTCCAGCATCACTGTCCCCTGCCTTATCTGCACCTGCTGGTGTGCTTGGCACCGTTGCCACTTTTAAGGGTGGGGGTGATACTTTTTTCCCGGCCAAATCATTGCCAAGTAGCATCGCTATGCCTCTCATGGGCAGATCATCGACCACTCCGACCTCTATAGTACCACATACTATGTCAGACTCGAGGGTCACTTTATGGAGTGGAATGCTAACAAAGCCGTTTCCGACTCCCTGTATAATTACTCTTTCGCCCGTGGCAGTATTTGCCCTACGCGGCATGTGGTTACTCAATATTAAGAACTGGGTTGCTCCCGTGTCCCTTAATATTTTTATCCTCATCTTCTCTGTGGGTTCACCCACAGGGCACACCGAACCATCCGAGACAAAGGGTCTATATTCCTCTCGGATCTTGTCAGTGTCTACTTTTGCGAGGCTTCTATGCGACGCAATAAACCCTTGCGGTTTATTCGAGGGCGCACCCCTGTTTTCCGCATCTTTCTTCCTCGCTGAGCAATTCACTGCTATGTGCCCTACCTTTCCACAGTAGTGACACGTCAGCATTTTCCATCTCTCCGCCTGTTGACTATTCGGAGAATGGGTCTTATGGGTTGAGCTGTCCGGTCGGTTGCGGTTGTTGGTCTGAATCGACCTCATGCTCGGACCAGCGCTAGCCGCCATTCTGGGGTTAGTGCCGCTTCCGTCAGCGAACGGGTCATTCGACCTACTCTTGCCTCGTTTATGCGTCAACGCATATTCGTCTGCGAGGGTGGCCATTTCATAGGCTGTATCCACTTGTCTCTCGTTAAGATAGACTTTGAGATCGTCATGGACACATCGCCTAAACTCTTCCATCAGCATCAGCTGCCTTAGCTTATCGTGGTCTGTACCCACGCTCTTAGCTGCGCACCACCTATCAAAGTAGACTTCTTTCTGACGAAAGAACTCAACAAACGTTTGCTTCTCATCCTTCCTATGGCCCCTAAATTTCTGTCTGTATGCTTCTGGGACCATTTCGTAGCTTCTTAAGATTGCGGACTTTACAATGTTATAGTCAGCGCAATCCTCTGCTGACAGCGACGCATATATTTCCTGAGCCTTACCCTTTAATACTGTTTGTAGAAGTAAAGTCCAGGTCTCCAGTGGCCAGTTCAGGCTTGATGCGATTTTCTCAAAGTGTTGAAAATAGTTGTCAACATCAGCCTCGTTGAACGCTGGCACAAGTCTAACCTGTTTAGTGAGGTCGAACTCATTTCGCCTCTCACTATGGAAGGTTCTCCTATCTTCAATTTCTTGGCGTCTGGTCTCCTGCTCCATTTTAGCCTTCTCTAACTCTACCCTAGCCTTTTCCATTTCAATAGCTTTATTAGTCTCGATTTTTATTCTCTCAAGCTCAATTTGGGCATGTGAGAGTCCAGGCGAGTCTGACACAAGATTGTCCAATACATCTTCTTCGAAGATATCGTTATCGACCATGTGCTCTGCAACTATTTTCACTAGTTGTGGTTTTCTCATCGAGCGCTTAGGCTCTAATCCTAATGCTGTTGCTACATCAATAATACTATCTTTCTTTAATCTAGAAAGTGCCTCGAATGTGGGAGAATTTAAAAAGGTTTCTACTACAGACATTTCGGTTTTATGTTTTTCGTTGTCTCGCACCCGCTTCGCCTCTACCCACGAAGTTCCAGTAAACAGAAGAAAAAGAATCCCGGACGAGCCCCCAAGCTTGTCACGACCGGCTTTCGCTGGGGACTACGATCGCGTTCGCGTGACAATGCTAAAAAAAAAATAAATAAAAATATGTCCGGGTTTGGCTCGTTCAGGGGTTAACAAAAGTGTGTGGGGAGGGGGAATTCTTCTGGTTGGAACACCGTACGCAGAAAGTTAACAAAGCAAGCAGAGACAACTCGAAGGACCGAAGGTTGATTTTAAAATGAGAATTTATTAAACAAATAAACAAATAAACAAAAAAATAAAGATAACATATAAATGGGGGTTGGGATTAAACTTAAGATATTAATACGAGCAGAGGGAGAAAACAATTTTAGCAGTTGGCAAAAACAAGACAAGAGAAGAAAAAGGGGCTGACTCACAATGGCGACCGCTTTGGGGTATAATCCAGCTAGCGTCTCCAGCAAGGAATAAGACAGTTTTTTTTTATGGACGAAGGATTGGTGTTCTCTTTTTAGCGACAACTCAGATAGTCCTTATGAACAAGTCATTGTAGTTGTTGTCTTTCCTTCTGATGTAGTCCGGCGAGACAACACAAAGTTTTCGTGAACGACTCGGTGCCGTTATTCCTTCCAAGATAATACACAGAGTCCCCGTGTCTCCCGTCTTTTCTTTCAGTTCCGTTCCAGCCTTTTAGCGCTCAATGGAAGGTTTCCGGTTCTTTTACCCGAATATAATACGTTTTTTATTTGGTTGTTTTTTTTCTTTTCTTTTCCGTCTCTTTCTCATGACATACATTCACGGCTTGTAGTAGCAGGGATGACCGTTCGTTCGCACCCAAGGTGACTGCTCAACTGCCTGTATTTTCGGGTAGGTCATCACGCGTCCACCCCTCCTCTTCCCACTCACGTCGCCAACAAGTCTAAAACAAAGATGATGAAAAGGGATCTCTTCTCAAACTTTGCCAACCGCCGATACAAAAATAGAAATGATAAAATTTACTTTCTCCTTTACGCTCGTTTAGAAGATGCCTTCAAATGGCTTACTGCGTATTTGTCACAATATATATATATATATATATATATATATATATATATATATATATATATATATATATATATATATATATATATATATATTATTATAATAATAAATATTAATTTACTTGTTCGACGCCTGCAAAAACAAACATCATCATCGCAAACATTAATTAATCAGAACGAATTACCTCCCTTTATAATCGCTCTCTGTCAGTTAAAAACCATTAAAACCATTTCTGCAATAAAATTTTTTTTAGTATTATTACTTACTTATATGTCATGTTGATACTAATACACATTACAACGCATTTCAGGTGAAAACATTATTAACTTCTCACTTGTCATGTTGATACATGTACAAATTCCAACGCATTTCAGGTGAAAATATTATTACCTACTTAAATGTCTATTCTTTTGTTGATTAGGGATCTTTTAAACCTACACATTTCAGGTGAAATAATTATTAGGTAGTTACATACATTGAAATTAGTACAAATTTCAACTCATTTCAGGGGAAAACATTATTACCCCCCCAAAGTGTCATGACAAAATAAGTAAAATCATAGGGTGCTTTTGTTGATTAGGGATCTTTTAACCTATGCATATCAAGTGAAACCTTTCATGCCATGTTGAAAATAGTACAAATCAAATAGTACAAACCATACCTATTACTTACACGTGTAATCCAAGATGTCCTGAAATATTAAATAACTTAGGGTCATCAAAACTTACACAAAATCACCTGCCTTAGTATCACGTGTGTATCGTGTACATCTAGCTGAACTTTTGAAAGACATTAAAGACAGACATGTACTGGGAATTCTATTTGCAAATGTTTATCTTATTGAATTTTTTTTTTTTTAATTACATTTTCACCCCAAACAAGGCAAATTGCCACTTTGGTGTAGGGGGCTACTATCAGGGGAAACAACTACTGGGGTACTATGTAGGGATTTGGGCAGCAAGATGTCGATTCACGTTACACTTGAACTTCTGCACGTCAGTACTGTTGGGGAAGCAGGGACCTGGAATGGAATTCCAAAGTCTTGCGGTTCTGGGGAAGAAACTATTGGAGTAGAAAGATCTTTTACATCTAGAGATCTCTACAGTGTGGGGGTGGGATTTAGCAGCCTGTTGGGTTTGTCGAGGGCTACCACACTGTCACATGATTATAATGTTGTGAGATCAGGATGAGATCAGAACAGTTAAACAAATTGATGCAATTTTGTCAGCAGAGATACCAGGACCTGAAGATCTTGGGCTTCATGATTTAGTTAAGTCTTTAATGGTATCTGGTCCAACCTCAATGTAATTGTTTGATTATGTAATAAGTTTCTTACTCTTGTTTTTTTTTAAAATTTTTCAACTATTGTGGAATTTTCACAGGTTCTGCTAGTTGTTATTATTATTATTATTATTATTATTATTATTATTATTATTCCATGTGTCCAAATAACATGTTATGAAGACATATCTTATATATTTGATTTTCAGTATCTACTACAACAGAGATCAAGACGCCCCGTGTAGATTATGTCTAAATAAGAAATTTGAAATTCTAAATTTTAGCGACCCCCCTCCCCTTCTAAATCAATCAAACTGTAGAATTGAATTAGCCAACAACTGTATGCACGGAATAAACTTCTTTTTTTAGATATATAAGAAAACAAAATTTTTTTTAGATATATAAGAAAAAATAAAATAATTAAAAAAAGTAACTCTACACGAAGCATGCACGTATTAAGATAAGCTGAACTAATTATTAAACACATTTACAAACGGTTGTGTCACCCTATACAACAAAGAACAATGGAATAGGAAGTAGAAATCAGTCAAACCGTCGTGTGAGTGAAGCCCGGCCGTTGCATAAGGAAACTTTTACTCGCAGGTTGACATAAAATTAATCTTATTGATTAATTAGCTAAGCTAAATATATTGGTCCTGGATATGACTTTAAACTATATATAATGGTGAGGCCCCAGCTTGCGGGTTTTGGGGAGTGTGGAGCCACTCTTTAGTTGCCATTACTCCCAGGTTCACTCTGACCCGGAGTGGTAGTACCTGTTAGGGTCCCAACTATGGGTTAAATAGAAACCGACTTGAAAAAAGAAATATATTCTATTAAAAATTTTTTCTTCAAAATAACTGGATTCGGCATTAAATAACCTGAAAAGGGTTGATATGCCATAAAACAAAAACAACCAACCAACCAACCATATATATATATATATATATATATATATATATATATATATATATATATATATTGTTTTAACAAAATCAAGACATCAAGGAATAGATTCATAGCAACAAATAGTGTATTTCGTCGTTAGTTACAATTGTTTCAAGACTATTCGGACAAATTCGAACATTATGTCATTTGAAAAATTTTCACAAGAATAGCCTATCGTCAGAATAAAAAACACTTTAACTTTTTTATTCAATACCTCTGACGATTGTGAAAATTTTCAAACGACATAGTGTTTGAATTTGTCCGAATAGTCTTGAAACAATTGTAACTAACGATGAAATACATTATTTGTTGCTATAAATTTATTTCTTGATGTCTTGATTTTGTTAAAACAATATATGAATGCTCAACTATGAAATATTATTTTGTAGCATACAGTTTAAGTCATTTCATTTTGACTTAAAATTTATTGATATATGAACGATTACCGAATTTTCAATTATATTATCCCAGTAAAATACGGAATACTAAAAATAAGACTAACTGGCAGGCCGGCGTTGCTCGGTTGTACAATACACTTAAACATGACATTTTAATTAATGCAGATTGCGTATGTATGATTATAGATTCTGTTCTCTATTGAATATTATATATTACGAGGAATAATTTGCCCGGTGGACTAATTCGCAAAAAATAAAAAAATAAAAATAAATAAATAAAAAATAATGACAGTGTCATTCCTCAAATTCCGTCTGTATTTGTTTACAATATAACGTCAGCTGATATTTGGGCTTGACGATCAATGCCATCGAAAAGTCACTTCTGATTAATGTTTAGTTGTACAATATGCAAATGACGAAATGATTTGCAGCGATTTTAAATGACACTTCGTCTTTTATCTCAAATTGAACTCATTAATAAGAAGAAATTAAAATAAAATGTTAAGATACACCCGGGCTTGAATAGGCTAAACATATCTAAGAACACTGCCAGACATATAAATTAGCTTGGTGTGAAATTTGCAAAAGATAGGCTCAGCGGAAGGAACATGAGGAAGGAACACACAAAGTGACTTATATATATATATATATATATATATATATATATATATATATATTATTATTATTATTATTATTATTATTAGAATACCCGTACCGGTATAGATAAAAGTAATTTCTCAAGCAAAACAGTCCTGTACGACCTTCAGATGTTCCAGACTTGCCAAATTAAAAACACACTGTAAATTCAATTTTTAAACAAAAACATTCACTTATTTTTATTGGAAATGTTCATCATGTTTCGATTACATAAACAGAAATAGCTTTTTTATTTAAAGAAAACTCTCATTAGTTTGTGCTGAGATATTTTGATAAAGAAAAGAATTATTCGAAATACTGATTTCCCTGTTTATTTAATTGGTAGATTCGTTCACGCATCGGAAAAAAGTAGCTCTGTCTGTCTCTCACACCTCACTCTGAAATACAGGATATTCCAAAAGTCTGTTACACATTTCAAGTCCTTATATCTGCTTACCTATGAATGGTAGTCAGACGAAATTGATGCAATTTTAAAGTTAAATGCATTGAACTTTTTGTAAGGCTATTGATTTTTTCATTTTTTTTTTATTTTACAGATTCATTAATGGTGTTCGCAGAACTAGAAAAGGCGTTTTGTGTGCTTGAATTTGCAAAAACTGAATCATGGACACATGTTCAACGTGCATTTCGCAAAGAAATTTGGAAAACAGCCACCGGAAAAGAAGTCCATAGTGAGAGTCTGATGACT